>NC_056744.1:142030261-142157761 GCF_019279795.1 Protopterus annectens | reverse complement strand
AACATAAATTTTTCTGGAAAAAGCATTACTATGTCAATATAGCAGTATGTGTAAGGCTTTGACAGTAGAGGTATACTTCATCTGTACATTTGGGGCATAGCTCTAAAGCAAACAGGGATACATCTCAACATAATCAGGGATTAATCTAGAAATATTCGGTGACAATCAGGGACACATTTTGTGTGTGTTAGTACTATTAATATGTGCCAGTGAGAGAATGCAGGAATGTTAAATAATACACATTTGCTGAAGTTAAGGTAGTCTAAACATCTACTTATTGTAATTATTTATTAAGTACAATTTACACTTTCTCTTAGTGTTATTAGGAGAGAGAGAGAGAGTGATACAGCTACACTTTCAGTCAAATCGGGGGCACCCCTGAATATCAGGCACATTTAGGAGGTGTGATTTGGTATGTCCCAAAACATGCTACTTAGACATTGCCTTCCCTCCTACGTAATCTACATTTTGATGTATGACATACTGATGATGAGCAGGAAGTCCTGTGTATTTGTTAAATGCAACCATGTGTTCTATTACAATGTCTGAGACCCTGAGCTATGAAATGTCAATGTTTTGTATTATTGTGGTGTCCAGTATATTGATATACAGTCAGGCTTGCATGTTTTGGTTTATAGATGCATGCCACATAGTGCACTTTGGACTGTAGTTTACCCATCTTGCAATGTGGAAGCCATGATTCATGTTTTTACTCCTTCCCTGCATAGTCATACCTTTAAGTTGTTTTACTGCAGTTACTTCATGCAATCCCACCCAAGATGGATTACCTAGGCATATCATTGCCAGGGTTATAGTGTGGACATAGTTGAGAGTTGTAAGTTTGAATCTCATGTCCTCCAATTTATGTTTAATACTCTTTCACTTTGTAAAGTATTGTATGCAATAAATGAATAGGCAGAATCTGGAATGGCATTCCATGTCAAGGCTAGAAAACATGTGTTGCTCATTGTATTTCACTGTTATTTTATGCATACCTAGCCTGTGCCATTCAAACATGCTTTGTACCTTTTGCAGGTGACAAGGATCATGCCAGGACCTGGGCATTGTGCATTGAGTGGATGAATTGGCTGGAGAAGCAGTAGAGAGAGAGAGAGAGAGAGAGAGACGTTTGTTTTAGAAATGTCCACATTATTTTACATAGACTAGATCATAACATTGTTAGAGGAGTGGCTTCATGCATGCTACTATTAATGCAACACTACCCATCAAGCAACTGCAAGGAAAATGCAATAGTCATATGTTTCCTGTGCTTACCAGTATATAGGTAATTAAAAAGTTTACAAATGAGTTAGAAGCAAGGCATGTTTGCTGAGGGTAATGCTTTCGATGTCAGACAGTTCTGTATAAATGTCACAGTGCTTTCGTCTGTGATGATCCACATATAGGATAATTTTGTTGGGTGCATAAGCAGAAGGTCTTTACTGACTGCTCTGTTGTGTATAGCCGCACTATTCTCATACTGAATGGGTGTCTGTAGTCTCAGCATTTGGACTGCTGGTGGCATGTCTGGCATGTAGTTTTGCTCAGCATGGCTAATGCTTCTGCCTACAGTACTGGTGACATTTTGTTTAAAATGCACTTGTATCCCGTGTTCAAGAATTGTTCTTCACAAAGCCACTCACATTGTTCATTTATGTCTGTCTGTTATATACTCACAGATCATCATTACAATGTTTACATTTTGCAGGCACATACAGAGGGGTCTCTACAAATGTATATAGGGCAACAATGCATTAGTTGACAGACAGTAATGTGTGTGTACAACATCACCTAAGGGTTTATATGTCACATGCTGTCACTGTGGTTTTGATTGTCCAGTTGTTCTAGGGTGTCGTATTGCATTCTAACTATTTGGTGTCATTGTGTCAGCCAGTGACCATGTTACACTGCTCATCGCATTTGCACATTCTTTCATGTTTTCTGCTGATTGTTCCTCTTACTATATCTTCATAACACACATAGGTTATTTGGGGGCTGTTAACATGACTCATTACATGCACAGACACCTGGTTACAGTTGTGAGTGATTCACATATTGACACCTTGATATAAATGTATGAGGCACACATGCAACATAGGGAGCATGGCTTGAAAATGTAGTGAGGCATATATCAACTGTTAGTCACTATAAGTCAGTTGTAATGTTATGTTCATAGGTAGGTACTAGGCTATCAGCCCTGGGGCCTATACAAGCCCAGCCAAAAAGGTACCCTGGCTTTTGCCACCCAAGAAAATTATTTTCCTGTCATTCCTTCCATGTTGTCATTTTCACTGTGGTCTTAGTATATCTCCTGCTTTGGAATATCGATACATGTCAGTATCGCATACTACTGTGTCAAAGTATGCTTGTTGTGATGCACCATGATATATACGTGTGCTGATTGTTCACATGGTTTTCTGTCATGCATAATGATGGCTGGATCCTACTTAGTCAGGTAATGTCAAGATTTCCCCAGATAAGCTCTATATAGCATGTCATGCACTGGAGTGTCTTGTTGACATTCTGTAATGGATATAGTGCCCCAGACATGGGCATCTATTGATGTCTCCCATGCATATTGATAAAAGGACACTGGAAATGTGTCATGTGCATGACCATCCAGCTGCTAGCCTCACTTGTTTTTATTATACACAATATACATACTCTTTATAGACTATCATCTGAGATAGTGTAATATACCTTCTGTCTCATAAGGCGGGTCATGATGATTGCATACTAAATAATGTCTGTAACATTATTTATGTACACATCAGTTTTTGTTTACTTACAGCCCTGTTTTGCACAGGAATGTGTGGACTGTTAGACAAGTTATGTTCCTCTTTATGTTTTGGAATCATGACTTATATCACATATGGTGATAGACTTGCCTTTGGGCATACCTTAATGTAATGTGTCATATGAAGGCTTTCCACCTGTGGATTGTGTCAGAATGGGTATGTTATGTATGCACAAAGTTGCTGGGATGCATATTATGTACTTTCTGTCTTTTTATGGGTTTCAAAACAAAAAATAAACTTGTAACCAAAAACAAAAACAAAGATAGGCAGCAAGCTGTAGAATTCCAACCAGTTTATTGTTAGCGCTTTCGTTCATGAAATACATGAACTTCCTCAGACAATGAAACCCCAAGAGTCCTCAGTTAAAATAAAACTGTCAATTAAGATGAGATAATTAATTATAAAACCAATTAACATAACTTGAGAAATTTAAAGAGCCAGTGTTATACAAGGTAAAATGTATATGTAAATAAATCTAAACGCTTTTTTTTAAAAAATCAGCAACAATTTTAAAATCACAACACATCAGTCTTATTACTTAATTTTCTTGTGTATATAAATTAATCTAAATACTGTTAAATGCTAGATAACAACTTGAACAACTCAAACAAATGGAAATATAAAATTCGTATAAATATATACTGATAGATATGTATAAATAAATATTTATAAATTTATTCAAGTATTAGAAAAATTGTTATACAACCGAATTTCACCTTTGTAGGGCTTTTAATTTCAAAATACATTTTATAGAGCAATATTCATTAAGCCCTGGTGGAACATGTGCATATGTTTTAATTTGCCAAACAAATTTTCTAATACTTGAATGAATTTATAAATATTTATTTATACATATCTATCAGTATATATTTATACGGATTTTATATTTCCATTTGTTTGAGTTGTTCAAGTTGTTATCTAGCATTTAACAGTATTTAGATTAATTTATATACACAAGAAATTTAAGTAATAAGACTGATGTGTTGTGATTTTAAAATTGTTGCTGATTTTTTAAAAAAAAACATTTATATTTATTTACATATACATTTTACCTTGTATAACACTGGCTCTTTACATTTCTCAAGTTATTTTAATTGGTTTTATAATTAATTATCTCATCTTAATTGACAGTGTTCTTTTAACTGAGGACTCTTGGGGTTTATTTGTCTAAAGAAGTTCATGTATTTCCTGAACGAAACAGCTAACAATAAACTGGTTGGAATTCTACAGCTTGCTGCCTATTTTTATGGGTTTCATCTTGACAGACTATGGGACCCATGGCTGCTCTCCTAGCAGATGATGGAGATGGGAATATGCCAGACCACTGCCTGAGTACTCGGAGTCCCAAGATGATGATGATGATGATGATAGGGCTGATGATGATGAGGACTGACCTGGACCTGCACATGCCATCATCTCCCTGATGCACCCCAGAGGAGACTTTGACAGACACCACAGGGAGATGATTTTTGTGACTAGATGAAGGAGGTTATAACTGATGTCTTTCGAACACAGTTGAGGGAGCTGATGTGGAATTTTTTCCAGGACATAGCACAGGCCATGCATGTCTTCTTCAGGGAATTATCCCACAAGATCATTCCTGATGTTCAGCCTCGTCAGGGGGCCCCTCAGTACAGCAAGTATTGTCTGTGATCCAATTGTGTACAGCTGCCACCATGGTGTCTGCAATTTAACCAAATGTACTGTATAGGCAACTTGGGCATATATAGCATATTGTTAACATGCTTATGTGATATATGTCAGGATCGTACAATGCAGATGTCATGAGACATTTTGCATTATGATGCTTCTGGAGCATGGCACACATTACCACATTAAACATGCAGTACTGATATTGATGTCCATGAAATGCTGAACTTGATGTATACATTGATCCATGTGGGCAGGTGTGGTACTCCTTACATCTGTGATTGAGTATACTCCTATGCATGCAATGCAGCATAGTCTTGTTTTGCCCAATAAGCTGTGGCCCTGTATGTTACACTTATGAATTTTCCAGTTAACATGCTGTTACTGACACAAGGGTTTCATTACATAGATGTGTGGGATTGACAGCAACTCACAAACAGCATTGTCCCCATAGTTCACATAATACAGTGATAAGGTTAAGTTTTATAGGTTGCTGTATGATATCTGTTCACCAACATGTCATGTCCTTGCACCTGTGTTTTCTATAACACTTTTGTGTCATACTGTCACACTGGCATACTGGCTTTGTGTGTGGCATGTATTGGCCAAGATAGTGCCATGTTATATCGTATTACTGTGGCTGCTATGTATGGGCAGCCCACCTTCACATACTGCATAGACTTCCACTGTACCACTCATGCGTACATCATAGAACTGGTGCTTCATGTAGAAATATTAAAGAAAGCCTTATTTGATTTGTCCTTCTGTTATATTACAACATGCATGGATATGGTTGCATACATGCCCATATTCCAGCAATTATTTATTTATTTATTTATTTTGCATGCGTTAACCGGGTTTGTCTGGCTGAGCTTTTGGTTCATTTTCAGAAGAGACCTGGGGAGAAAAGCTCCTCAGGACTAGAAAACAATTTATTAAATTTTAGTAACATAGTAGTAACAATCAGCTATAGGATCTTACAAGCAGAGAACCGGAGAGAAAAAAAGCTCCTCAGGCAATTCAATTATACAGAGTATTAACAATTGGCAGACAAGTGTGTGCATTGTTACAATCAAGATTTTAAACAATTAGCAGAAGAAAATGTGACTAGTTACAATATTATTTAAGCTGCTTAGAGCAAAATGAGTTAATAGTTAGGCAGATGCTTATATAAAGTGGGTAGGATCTAGTTGCATAGGAGTTTGGAAACAAGAAAGGAAAGTAAGAATGGCTAGTAGGAGATGTAGGGGAGGTAGAGTATAGGAGACAGACTAGACAGGTAGGTTGTTTTGAGACTGTAAGAATTAAGAGTGGTTGCAAATAGAGGAAGGGAAGAGGTAGAAGAGGCAGGGGAATAGTGTTAGAGATACATTAAAAGTGAGGTAGTGAAATAGGTAAAAGGATGGTGGTTTCAGGGTGGTTGGCTACAGTGGCAAGACCACTTTGTTTTTAGGTATTTCGTTGTGGCTAATTTGAAACTTTTGCTATGCTGGAGGGATTTTATTTCCAAGGGGAGTTGGTTCCAGGATGTAGCTGGGTTATAGTTATAGAGAAGGCAGCCTATTTTGGTTTTGGGTTTGTAGATGTCTAATACTTCTTGATTTGAGCTGCGTAACATCCTAGCATGGGAATATTTGGGTATGATAGTGGAGAGGCTGGGGCAGAAGTAGGGTAGATAGAGGATAGAGTGGATTATTTGTAGTTGGTATAGTTGGAGCAGCTGAGGGAATTCTAGCTAGTCTAGTTGCTATAGTGCTGAGCAGTGGTGTGACTTGTAGGTTTGATTAGCTGCAAATCTGGCAATCTTATTATAGGCAGTTTCAAGCTTGGAAAAAGTGTAGAATTTAGGTTTGTGAATATGTGGCAGCTGTACAGGAGTGTTGGGAGTAATAAAGCCTAGGAGAGAGTTATTCAGGCAGTGTTAGTTAAGTATTTCTTGCTACGGAAAAGGTGTCCAAGTTTCTGATGAGTTCTTTTTACCGAGTTAGTAATATGGAGATCAAACTTAAGCTGATCATCTATTGTAACACCTAGCAATTTAGTACTAGATTCAGCTGAGATGATAGTGTTGTTGCAGGATAAGATGGTAAATGTACTTTTGAGTGTGGTGATGTTTTTATTGAGGAAGAGTAGGAGCTTATTTTTTTTTGGATTAAGTATTAGTTTGTTATCACTAAGCCAAGTCTCAATGGTGTAGAAGGATGCCTGGGTAGTTGAGTGGAGGTCAGTTGAGTTGTCGGCAATGGTTATAACAGTTGAGCCATCAGCATATTGCACAAGAGATGACTGGGGACAAGAGGAGTAGAGCAAGTTGGTGAAAATATTAAAGAGTAGTGGTCCAAATATGGACTCTTGGGGGACTCCCATTTGTACAGTGAGAGGGGAGGATAGTGCAAAGAGCCATTTAACTGATTGCTAGTAGGTAGAGAGATAGTTGGAGAACCAGGAGATAGTAGGGGGAGAGAAATGTAAGTTAGTGAGTTTATCTCGAAGGAGTGAGTGAGAGACAGTGACAAAGGCTTTGGAAAGATCAAGGAATAGGCATGAGACAAGTTTATTGTTATCCCGAACTAGGGAGATTATGTTAATGAATGATATGAGTGCAGTAGTTGTACTATGCTTGGGACGGAAACCATGCTGTGTAGGTATGAGAAGGTTTTCCTGGTGAAGGTAATGCATTACCTGCTTGTGAATGCATTTCTCTAGGAATTTTGAGAGTGGAGAGAGTATGACAATCGGTCTGAAGTTGGATATGTATGAGGAGTTTCCCCCTTTTTGAATGGTTAGAGTAAAGAAATTCTTCACTTCAGTGGGGACATAGGATTCAGAAATGGATCGGTTGATTAAGATAGATACAGGATAGGCAAGAGGTTCAGAGGCAATCTGCAGGAAGTAAGAGGGTAGCGTTTCAACAGATGGGGAGCAAGGTTTAAGTTTAGAGAGTAATGACTTTACTTAGTTAGTTGAAACTGCTTTTAGAGAGAAGGAGTTAAGAGGATTTGGAAGTGGTACAGAGTTTGTGGGGGTGCTAGTGTTGTTTCTGGGGGGAGAGAATTTATTATGGAGGTTATTGAGTTTATAAAATGATTGTTAAATTTGTTGTCTTCAGGAGTTGCACTGGGACATGGGTTAGGAGAGCAAGGGTTTCCTGGATGAAAGGTCTGTTTAATAGAGCTCCAGAATTTCTTTGGATCTGATTTAAGAGTAGGGGGAGGATTGTCATAGAAGTTTATTTTGTCATAATGGATGATTTTTTTAATTTTATTTCTGAGTTCTTTATATTTCTGAAGAAGAGAAGGGGTCCTAGTTTTAGTTCACATTTTCCAAATCCTATCCCGGTCTTTCATGAGGGTTCTGGCAGATTTAGTGAGCCAGGGAGCAGTATTAGATTTGATTCTAATTGTGCAAAGAGGAGCAAGGGAGTTAAGAATGTTTAGGAATGTAGTGGAGAAGGAGTGGTCAACTTCATCTAAAGGAAGAGTGGTGAGGTAAGACCAGTTAATTTTGCAGAGTTGGTGAATAAAGGAGTTCGGATAGAAATGAGAAAGTGAGCGAGTGGTAATAAATTTGTTAGGTTTGGTAAGTTGGGGAGTATGTCTGGTAACTGTTATAGGGCAGTAGTCGCTGAGGGTATTTGGAAGGGTTTGGGAGTTATGATAGTTTTGAGGGTGGGAGACCAATATCCAGTCAAGAAGAGAGCTAGGTAGGTGAGATTTATTAATGTAGGTTGGGGTTGTGATTAGCTGCTCAAACCCATGTAGGTTATACAGGAAGTAGTGTTGGGAGCTTGTATTGTAAGCCAATCAATATTTACATCTCCCAGTATAATTATTTCATTGTGGATGGTATGTGAGAGGTGAGATAGGATGTTCTCAAGTATACTAATTGGTGTACATGTGCACTGATTTATGTACATGTGCATGTCTCAGGACATATTCCTATTGATATAGAAACCCTATTGTACCTTGGGACTGTGAGTATTCATTTAATCTATATTCCTGTGCTGTACTGTTGTTCACAAGACTGCATTTAGCTCAATCACACCCATTGTCAGTGATCTGTATATCACCTCAGGTGTTTTTTGTGCTTTTTGTAGTATGTTGGCATGACAGTAAATATGTGTATGTAATACTGCATCTTATTTTGTGCTGTTTGAGAATTGCACATTACTGTGTGTGTGTGTGTGTGTGTGTGTGTGTGTGTGTGTGTGTGTGTGTGTGCGTGTGTGTGTGTGTGTGTGTGTGTGTGTGTCTGTGTGTGTATTGTGTGTGATCTGTACACTTCCATGTTTAGTGCCATCTACAATGCAATCTGCCCATGTCACATACATCTGCCATTTGCTTCAATGTAGCTTGGATCGACTTCAGCACCATCCTATGTGGTGCATACAAGCATGTTCAATGTGTCCCCTTACATAGTGTTTTCCTGCTTTATTGTTTGCCTACTTTGCTTTGCTGGCATGTCTTCCTTAATCTGGCCAGTGTTGTAACCTCCCTTCTCCCTTTGTAGGATTGCCATATATCTTGCACATATGCATGAGTATATGTTAACCTTCCTTTGCATTGTTATCCATTATCATGTAGTTGTATTGTTACAGTGCTAACTTCTGCCAATTATTTGGCCATTATACACATGCAGAACATATGCACACACATTGCTGGCAATTGCTTGCATTACATCCTTTTTCCTGATATACTTGTATGTTATGTATTACCCAGAGTATTTGGTTGTAGTTCTATTTAATACATATAGGCTAATAGCATCCCTTAGATATCAGCCACCTATTTTGTATCAAAATACTGGGTTGAAAAGCTCAAAGAAATTGATGAAAAGCAAAAATCTAAATCCATTAAATCAACATTAAAATTCCCTTTTAAGAAACTCATGTATATTCAACTAATGATAACTAACAATGCTTACTTTACCCCGGAAATACTCAACAATTTCAACTCAGACCTATTCCATATCTTCTGGAGCTGTAAATGTACTTATCAACTATGGTGCTCACTGGGAGTCAGACTAGAGAATATGGGATATTAAAAATCCACATTATCATTAGAATTTGCAATTTTGCATATACCGTCTCAAAAATTACCCAAACTTAACCTGCACATTCTAATTACCCCCGTTTAGGATCAGGACAGCAGCGTGCCATGCATATCAATAAGCCACACTGCCCGAGCTCCTAGGCTTACACGGAGCATGTACGAGTGCAGGGGGCGTGTCTCAGAGCAGGGCTCTCAGAATAAACATGCCCCTGCAATGTAGAACAGCAGAAAGTGGTAAGAAATGAGCGAGACCGCTCATAAGTGTCCACATATCCCCACCAACAGTCCCCCATGTGTAGAACAACAACAGTACATATAAATTAAATGAAGAAACCCTTTTATTTATTTTTTTTAAATCCGAGTACAGCTAACCGTAGGTGCACGGTTGTGCCCATCGCTTAGCTACGGTTAAAGCAGATTAAAAGGCTGAAGAGGATAACAAGGAAGATAAATGCAAATGAAGCAGCACAGCAATAGTGTAGTGGGCAGAACATTTGCCTAACGAGCAGGCATTCCCGGTTTGAGTCCCACTGCAGCACAGTCTATTTTACATGGCAAAGCATGTTATAACCAACATTTTTGTTGCAAAACCCCCTAAATAACATATATTTATGAAATGGACTACTGCAGGAAATGCACATGTGAAGTGTCAGTGTCATAATGACTAAGGCACTAGTAAGCAGGTCTAAGCACAAATAAGCAGTAGTAAGCATATGTAAGCACTAGTAAGCATGTTTAACTGCATTTGCGAGGGGGTAAGCACTGCCTAAACAGATTAAGCAATGTGGAAGCTAACTGAGTATAAGAAACTGTAACCAGAAGTTAGCAGTGCTTACCGCCATGCGAACATGCGCAAACCTGCTTACAGCTGCTTTAAAGTGCCTTAATAACTCTGTATCCAATGGCCCGTGTTCTGCCCAGCAACAAAATAAACAGCCTCTGCAAGCCTTGAATCCAAGACCCTATACGTTACATACACAGTAGTTAACCACTAAGCCATCATAGCAGTACACAAGATTTAAACAAATCCTCACCACAGGAAAATCAAACTGAACATGTGAAAGGAATCAATGTACAGTGTGATGTTGTATAACCTGCTACATAACATAAATATGTGAACTGGAGTACTGCAGTAAGGCCAGATGTGAGGTGTTATTGTAATAAAGTGTTGAAGTCCCCAGGACCCCCATACAGTGTACGTACACACGAAACATGGATACCAGACACATATATAACTTGTAATGAATAATAAATCAATGCCAAGAGGAAAATATAACGCAAATTAAATATTAAGCAATGCTAAGCATTGCACAGCTCAGCTTACTTGGTGCAAGCAATGTGTAGGCTGGCTAACTCAATCTACCCTGTGGAATACCCTTTAAGCAATGCCAACATTAGGTAAGCAGGTGTGCCAATAGCTTAGCCTTTTCAAAACCATCCAATCATGGGAAAGTGTGGGAAATCGGGCATATTTAAACCACACAGGCATGAATACGTACCATAACTGGTTGCAGCTCCTTACTGTAGGCAGAATGGCTGGAGTTGGGGAAGGCACTTGATTTAGAGCGCAGTGCTGGGGCACCCATGAGTCCAGATTCATGGTATGGTTCCTGGTAAAACACCATGAGCAGAGACTACTGCAGGGCCAGTACCAGGGCTCTCAGTATAAAGTGGAGGCCTGGGGACAGTCTTGTCCGTGACCTCACCAGTGCCACTGGTATCCCCTAGATTGGTGATCAGGTCAGGCATCACCATGCTGACCTGAAACGGCGGAGTGGGGATCTCTTGGAGCAGTGGATCCAAGAATCAAGGTAGATGGCCAATGCCCCAGCACTAAGTACGTACTCATTCTACTACGTAGATAATGATTGCCTAGCTTGTGTATACTATGGATAGGTAATGGCTAAATATCACTGTATTTCTCTGACAGCTGCAGATGAGCAAGCTGCGAACCAGCAAGCCCATGCTGCTAGGCTGCAAAGGCTGCATCACGAGGCAGGTTAGTAATAATCTTGCATGTACTGTCATAAGAAATAAATATAACAGTTCTAGAAAGTGTTGTACCAGTATAACAATGTATTGTGTATGGGATGTACTGAATAAACTAGACAATATGGCAGGAAGACTATCATATAGGTTGTGTGTAAATAAAGGTATGATATCTTGTGAATAAAAATATAACCCCTGGAGTGCTTGTATACATTTTGCTGTCATATGTTGTTGTAGTGATGCATTCTATAAATAGTACTGTTGTATTAAGCAGTGTTATCCACACTATTGAACACAAATAAAATGTGTAGGAAATTCAGTATAACAATGTTGGAAGTCCCAAGAGGTCAGTCATATTGTACAACTGAGGGAGACTTAGACAGAAAACATTGGAATACTTTACACCAATTCCCTGATAGCACAGCGTACTGTGATGTCAACTGTAATATTTTTGCCACACACAGCAGGAGTTTGAATTCCGGGAGTGGTAGTAAGTTGTATGCATAATCATACCCCACAACTGTACAGAGTTTGTGAGAATGTTCAGATAGAAAGCTGTATGCATAATTAGACCCAACAACTGCACAGAATTTGTTAGAATGTTCAGGTAGTAAGCTGTATGCATAGTCATACCCCTCAACTGTTCTGATCTGTCCAGCATGTCCAGATAAATGGCCCAAATCTGCTGCCCAGTAACCTATTCCCTGACAAATCAGTGTGATGATCCAAGAAATGTAGGCAGCTTTTACTGACATGTAACTGATAGTCAGACCTGTACATAGTCAGAAAAATGTATATGAAAACAAACCTGACATTGTAGCATCTCACCCAAAGTGTATGGCAGCTATTCTCAAAATATGTCATATTAACACCTGCATTCTATCAAGCCGTGAGCAGAGTGTGTGCACCTGTCCCACCTCTGCTGGCCATGGCACCGGGCACAAGCACGTCTGGGGCCCAGCCTGGGACCTCTCCAGCCATTGGCCCTGCACCACCTTCGGCTGGAACTGCTGCAGGGGATGGGGGCTCACCCCCCCGGGAGTGGAGGCGGAGAGGTACTTGTCACCCGCCATCAGGTCCGGGCTGTGGTGCGTAGCGAGCTCAACAAGGAAATTCGAGACAAGCTACGCAAGCTTGAGGGCCGCATGGCACAATTCCTGCCCCTCCTACACAGCCCCCAGCACAGCCATCTTTGGGGCCTTGAAGTTGCAGTGGTGACTGCCCATGGGTGGGGACCTCAGTCCCACTGTTTCCATTTGGGGGCTCATGGGCCTGCGACTTCCAAACACCCCTCCCCGTCCAAGGTGTTTACCCCCCACATGTGTCATATACAGCCCCTGTATGCATCTTGTTTGTCTTGTCTGTTAACCTACCCAACCTACCTCCCCAAATATACCTACTACCCCTGTCCAACATCCCACTCTCACCTGAAAAAAAAAAGGCAATCTGTTCCCAAATAAAATCTCACCTCATATATAGCTGTCCATTTCACACACATGTCCACTGGGCACATGTAATCTGGTCTAACTGGCATCACAACTTATTATTGTTGTCCTCACTCCCAACCAGGGGTTTCAGTGTCCAAATCTACCTCCAAATTCAGTTCATATGCACAGCTGTTGCTATAGAAGAAATAGGCAGCTATGGACCTTCCCTACACCCTTCCTGCACATCCCTGGCTATTTTCCCTACTGTCTTTCCCTCTTTGTGCCCCTTTTATCACCACTTTCCTATCAACCCCTTTTTCTTTTCTTTTAAAGAAATTAGCGTGGGGATAAGCTTGAGTAAGCACTTTTAAGCAGCAGTAAGCGGGTTTAAGCCTATTTGCATGGGGATAAGCACTGCCTACACACATTAAGCAATTTAGAAGCTAACTGAGTGTAAGAAACTGTAACTGGAAGTTAGCAGTGCTTACCTTCACGCAAACTTGCACAAACCCGTTTACAACTGCCTTAATCACTCTGTATCCAATGACCTGTGTTCTGCCCAGCAACAAAATAAACAGCCTCTGCAAGGCTTGAGCCCAGGACCATGCACAAAGTGATTTACCACTAAGCCATGCCAAATATACATAAATCTGATGTTTTCAGAAACATAACATCCAGCCCAGTCATGCAACAGTACAAAGAATGTATACCAACATCTAGATGTATGTGTGTGTGTAAATATATTAATATCTTAACAGATACAACATATCTATATATATGTGTGTGTGTATATATATATATATATATATATATATATATATATATATATATATATAAATATTTAGAAATATATATATATATATATATATATATATATATATATATAAATATATGAACATATATACATGCAAATGCCTACATCTACACATATATATGTCAACACCTATATATCTACATATACACAGCAAGTTACATATATGTACGCAGATATAGATCTCTGTAGGTATATACGGACATAGTTATAAATATGTAAGCAAATATGTATACCTATATAGGTATATATGGCCATACATTTATTTATTTATTTTATTCCAGTTTGATAACCGGGGATGTCCACTGGGCCCAGAGGGCCCGTTTTCAGTGGAGGCCCAGGGAGAAAAGCTCCGCAATGCATACAGTTAAAACAAATATAGAGTTTTACATTTAAGCCTGGGGAGAAAAGCCCCGCATTACAAATATTTCAACAAGCATACAATTATAGATACAATTATAAATGTTATTAGCAAACAAATGAAAAATTCTTATATAAGGAGTTGTATTGTGTTAAAAAGTCAACAAAGAAAGAGAAAAATGGGGAACAAGTTAACAGAGAGAGGGGGTATTGAAGAGCATGGTGCTTATGTAAATGTCATTCCCTCCACCTACGGCAACACCTAACTAATAAACACACATTCTAGTATGTACAATATTTACAAGGTAATCAATCGTTGGATTCAGAGCAAGGAAGCTGTGGTGGAAAAAGAAATAAATATATAAAATAATGAGTATGAGCAAGAGGGAGTACATGCATAGGTGAAATTAGGAGGAGTTAGGTGGGAAGAATGCAGTTACATTTCCAATTATATGAGAGGTGGGAGTGGAGCTGAGATTTGAAGAGTTCAAAGTTTGAAGTGGTTCTAAGCAGGGATGGGAGGGAGTTCCATTTTTTGGCAAGAGAATAGGAAAGGAGAAATTGTCCAGGGGGGCGTTTTGGTTTATATACAGAAAGTAGATTTTGTTGAGCAGATCTAAGGGGTCTGTGTGGGGTGTAGAATGGTAAAATATTAGAAAGAGCAGGGCATGCAGTGGGTTTTAAGATTAATTTGTGGGCTGTAGTAAGTTGAAGGAAGAGGAGGTGGTTAGGAAACTCTAGCCAGGTGAGCTTGTGAAGAGAGGTGCAGTGATGAGAGGAGTGTTTAGATTTGGTTGCGAATTTAGCAATTTTGTTGTAGCACATTTCTAGCTTTGAGGAGGTGGTAATAGATAGATTGGTTAGAAGTGGAGCACCATACAGTAGTGATGGAAGAAGATAGGTAGAAGCTAGAGTTTGCCTTGTAGATGGAGAGAGAAAGTGAGCGTTTCTATATAACATGCCTAGCATCTGGTGTTTTTTTTTTATATTAAGTTGGACATGAGTATCGAATTTCAGGTGCTCATCAATTGTGACCCCCTAGAAGTTTAGCAAAGGGGACAACGTCTATAGTGGAGTTGGCATGGCTGAGGATATTGAAGGACTGCTTATCAAGTGTAATAGTTTTAGAGGGAGAGAAAATAAGGATTTTGGATTTATTGGCATTGAGTGAGAGATGGTTTTGAAGCATCCAGTGCTCAGTGGTTGAGAAGGCTAATTGGGTTTTAGCCTGGAGTTCAGAAAGATTAGGAGCAAAACAGATTAAAGTAGAGTCATCTGCATATTGCACAATTTGTTTGTTGGGAATGGCGGTGTGAAGATCATTGATAAATATATTAAAGAGCATTGGTCCTAGAATGGACCCTTGGGGAACCCCGGTAGGGGTAGGAAGGAAGGTGGAGGTGCCATTATGCCATTTTATGGCCTGGGATCTGTTTGAGAGATAACTTTGGAACCAGGTAAGGCAGATTTGACATAGACTGAGGTTGGAGAGATGATTTAGAAGGTGCGTATGGGAGATGGTATCAAATGCCTTAGATAGGTCTAGGGCAATGTACATCTGTAGATAGCAACATCTGTAGATAGCAATGGTAGATTAACAGAAACATATATGTCCACATGCACCATTAATAGGGTTGAGGGCCCCAAACAATATACATCTTGTATGAATTGGCATACCCCCTCCACAGCCAAACACGTTCACCTTGCAATACACTACCAAGTGTTGCAGATCCCATAATCAGGACCTGACACAACATGGGCACATGATGTTAACAGTAGTACATCCCACCTGTATGATGTCAGGCTGGTATTCATAGCATATCATTCAGTACAATCTGGCTCACATAAGAAATGTAAAATGTGGAAGCTATCAACATCCCCAGGATACATATACACAGACACATATACACATATATGCAGATACAGATATACACACACACACACACACACACACACATATATATATATATATATATATATATATATATATATATATAGCTCTCTCTCTATATATATGTTTATATATATATATATATATATATATATATATATATATATATATATATAGCACTCTCTCTATATATATGTTTATATATATATATATATATATATATATATATATATATATATATATATATAGATATACATGTGACTACACATACACACGCAGAGATATGTACAGTAAGATACTTATGTAGTAGGCATACACAGTATGGTACAGCCACTATACCTACAGTTAACACCCTAACAACTGGACACTGGATGAGCCACCCATACAAATGACATTCATTGCCTGCAACATATACCCACAGAGAGGTCATAGGATAAACACCACACGCAGGTTTGCAGACATGGAATACCTTTATTTGTGTACTATTACAGATTTATATGCCATGTCATATAGCTGTTCAGACACTGACATCCATATCAACAGAGTAATGCAACTGTGAAACAGTTATACTAATACAGTAGTCTGGAATGGTCCACAACTGTTGCTGTCCAGGCCAAGCCCTTCAATTCGTACATTAGTAAAGACAGACTGGAACACTGGATACCACACAATCAACAGTAAGTGATGCAGGTGTATAGTCCAGCAGCTTCTGTCTACACTCTGTACACAATCACTAGGTGGTAAAGACTTCAGTTAACCAAATGGGATGTAACTGTTACATAACAAGGCATAACTGATCCTGAACCTGATCGACTTCTGTGAAGCAGTCACCAAAGCCGTAATGAGGGTAAGGTGGTTCACACAGCATATCTTGACCTCGCCAAGGCTTTCGACACCATCCCCTATTCTGGAATTATTGCTAAACTCACTAAACTAGGTATAAATCCCTACATCACAAGATGGGTTGCCATCTGGCTCACTGACAGAACCCACACTGTAAAAGTTGCAGACTCCAAATCTGACCTCAAAGCAGTGACAACTGGAGTACCACAGGGTTCCATCCCGGGACCTCTCCTGTTTGGTATCTACTTCTCTGAAGTACAGGCTAACACAGAAGGCCTCTGGCTAACGAAGTTCACAGATGACTGCAAACTAGGAGCCATAGTCAAGTCCCCAAATGATGTGGACATCCTACAGAAGGACCTCGCTGAGAGAGATGCCTGGTGTCAGAGCCATGGCCTCAAGCTCAATGCCAAAAAGTGCAGTGTCATCCCCTTTGGTTAAAACTCTGTACCCATGAACTACCACATATGCAGCAATCTACTTAACACCAAATGCGTGATAAGAGACCTTGGGAAACAGGTGGACAGTAGTCTCTCCTTTTATAGTCACATTGCCACAGTAGTCAGGAAGTCTTTCTACATGGCACACCTCATCATAAAAGGGTTCTCATCCAGGAAAAAAGAGGTCATTGTTCCCCTCTACTTGACACTCATTAGACCAATTATAGAGTACAGCGCCCCTTTTGGAATGTACCTCACAAGACATCTGCAGCAGCTGGAAAGGCGGCAGAAGTACCTCACAAAGAGGATTACTGGCCTCAAACAAATGCCCTACACTGACCGCCTCAAAAAACTCCAGCTTTACTCAGTAGCATATCACCTACTCCGAGGTAATCTCTGCCTAACATATAAAGCTATGTCAAACTCAGAGCTGTTGGACATGCTACACCTAAAGAAATCTCAATCCCTCCGAGCTACATGCTTTAGGGACCTAAACCTTGTCACCACAATAAACAAGACATGCTGGAAGGATAGATTCCTGTCCCAGAGACTTCCCATACTCTGGAACAGGCTGCCCATCTATGTCAAGCAAAGTTCTTCATTAGCACTCTTCAAGAAAAATCTTGATGAGTGGATGGGAAATAGGATTTTGGGGATCACTTCTGTGTCTCTGCTCAACCATGGCACAGGAAAATAACTTTCTTGGGTGGCGTAAGCTAGGGAACCTTGTTGGCTAGGCTTATGTAGGCCCTTGGGCCAATAGCCTAGTACCTACCTATGAACCTATGAACCTATGTTGTTTGCATTTTGTAGCTTATATTTGGGAACCTTGTTGGCTAGGCTTACGTAGGCCCTTGGGCCGATAGGCTAGTACCTACCTATGAACCTATGAACTGACACCATCACAGGCACACTGGCAAACAGAACAGTTTGTATGGCAGGAGGCAGTAGGCCTGCAGTTACTCACTTTATGTAAGTACTGTCAAGATAGGTGACATGTATGGTACTGTACATCCAGATACCTTAAGGCAGCTCACCCCTGATACCCCCACATGTTATAACAGCCTAGGTTATGTATAGTGCACCCCCCCCCAGACTCAATAATACAGGGCAATATACCACTGTTACATACACTGGCCTCTGGAGTGCATATGAGCACACATGTATTGTGTAGGTGACGCCTACACATATATGGCCCCAGCCCCACCGTATGTGTGGGGGATACAACAGTAGTGGACTGCTGGCAGGCATGGCAGCACGGTATACATATATGTGCATATGTATCTCTATCTATGTGTAGACATATACTGCTCTGTATATGTATATATCTGGGTGTGTATATGCATATCTATGTACATATACACACCCATCTATATATGTTATGTACATGTGTAATTATCTGTATAGATATCTAGATAATCATGTGTACATATATATTCACCATATGTCCTGAACATGGGGTGTAGCCCTACCTCAGCCCCCATAGTCCCACCGTCATAGTGCAAGGGGATGTCAGGCATGTATAGCTGGTATATTAGCAGACTATTGCTACTGTAATAAGGATTGTCTTCACAGACATGGTGTGTGGGGGAGGTCACATCCATACCTCTCAACCTCTTAGAGGATGAAATCTGGACAAAGCCATAAATAACGGGGGGACAAAGGCCCAAAAATAGGCACAATTTTTAAACATTGCTCTTGCAAATGTAAAAGGTTGATAGAATAACAGGTCTTGCACTATCATAAATTTTCTGAAGGTTTTGAAGTCTGAAGCTCAAATGTCTGACATTATTCTCTGACTCCAATCTTCAATGATTCGCCAAAAATACAAAATTTTATGAGAAACAGACCAAAAGTATGAGGGAAAAATCTGAACATTCTGCAAAAATCTGTACAGTTGAGAGGTATGGTCACATCTGCTTTTCACATGTGCGCCATTGGCTATTGACAGACATCCTAAGGACATCATAGTACAGTACCACTGCAAGTACGTAATGCTCCTGTGGACTACAGCAGATATATTGGCCAATAGATGTGGACATTCTGACACACTCTGTATAGTCCAGAGGTATACACAGAACCCCTTAGTGCAGAACATGTGGACCAAGCTTGACAATATGGATGTTAACAGCCATGTAGATGGGTATAACACATAACGAATGGTATACATTCTTAGGTTCATAGGTTCATAGGTTGGTACTAGGCTATCGACCCTAGGGCCTATGCAAGCCTAGCCATAACAATTCCCTGGATATTTCTTCCCACAATATTTACTTCTTTGGACCCCTGTCTAGCAGGTTGACTGACATGATCCCCGGGGTGAATTTCCTATCTTCCATCCAATCATCAAGGTTCCTTCTGAAGAGGGCCAAGGAGGCGCTCTGCTTGACATGTATGGGCAGTCTATTCCAGAGTATGGGGAGTCTCTGGGTCAGGAACCTATCCCTCCAGCATGTTTTGTTCATTGTGATGAGAAGGTTTAGATCCCTGGAGCGTGTGGCCCTGCGGGATTGGGATTTCTTTAAGTGGAGCATGTCCAACAGCTCAGGGTTTGACATGGCCTTGTATGTTAAGCAGAGCTCACCTCTGGGTAGACGATATGCTGCAGAGTATAGCTGGAGTTTTTTTAGATGATCAGCATATGGCATCTGCTTTAGGCATGTGATTCTTTTAGTGAGGTATTTCTGTGGCCTTTCCAGCTGTTGCAGATGTCTTGTGAGGTACATACCAAACGGGGCATTATACTCTATAATGGCTCTAATGAGAGATGAGTACAGTCGGACAATTACCTCCTTTTTTCCGGATGAAAATCCCTTAGCGATGAGGTGTGCCACAAAGAATGATTTTCTGACTGTTGTGGTGATGTGGTTATCGAAAGTGAGACCACTGTCCACCTGTGTCCCTAAGTCTCTCATCACACTTTCGATGTTTAGTGTCCTGCCATCTATGTGGTAATTCTCCCCCATATATTATGCATTCACACACCTCTGTCTGTCCTGACACATAATAACTGCTGGTACAGAGGTACCATGGTGGCCTCATTCTACCCACTAGATATTGACATACATCTGTACAGCATCCCACTGCTCTGTCTGACATACATGACTGTTAAGGGAGGCCCGGCAGCAGTACATCTGGAAAGTATCTGGACATGACACCTCACTGGGTAAGTATACTAAGCTGCTAGACATGTAACAAAGCACTGTGCAGGCTACAGGCAGACTGGGTCAACACTGGCCTACATCTCTTATGGGGGAATGCACATGCACCTACATATATAGCAGGCTCTACAGGCATGTCACAGCACAGGTTAAGATACACCTGTGTGAAAGTGCATAACCACAACCAATGTGAACACAGCCACAGCCACATATGGTAAGCTAGCATAATATTACAGTATATGGAGTATCTGTTCAACACCATCCTCATATGTGCCACTCACACACTAACCCTACATATACTGGGCAACTATACAGTGTGGTCTGTTGGCCATCTTTGGTATGGGGCATGTGTGTGTATGGCCCTACAAACATGTAAGCCAATATGGTAACATACAGTGGAGCAGCATGTAACATCAGATAGGATGGGACCTAGGACAATGACATCTACCACAGTCTGTACACAGGCTAAGGTACATATTAACAATACACACACTGTCAGCATTCACCATAAGTACACAGGCCTCAAACAAGTACAAACAACATGTACAACATGTACAAATAACCACAGAATGTCCAGGTCATATCATCAACTATAAACCCTACTTTACATAGCATGTGTAGCAGTCTGATATCTCACTGGCTTGTTATCTGATATGATGACACTAATGATGGTGTACAGCACATATGCACCTCTTAATGCATGACATATATACAAAGGTTGACAGAGTTGTGGCTGAAAGCACATACACAGGGCCAATATTGACATGTTGATGTGATAACCTCATACATTTACTGTTGTAACAGGGTTTGTCACAACATATGTCCTATGAGGGATATGAGGTCAGTAAAGGTCACGGCTGTCACCATCTACTGACTGCAATCCTCACAGTACCTTCTGCAGTTCACAAATAGATGCTCTGTGGGTAACACATGAAACCAAAGGCACAACGAACTGCCCAGTCTGCAGATGACTCTGCAGATGGGGATTCCTCATAAACATAAAACTGACATGGCAGGTATTAAAACATGTAGGACAGCCATCTCCACACACTCACTGTTAAACCAACATTACTCCAAATGCAGTATAGCAGCACTTACAGTTTGTAGTCAGGTCAGGCACATCCCCCTCCTGTGTGTTGCCCTGTTTCCACAGTATATGTTGTTAGAGGTGAAACCCCAATCCATCTGAGATGCTGTTTGTCAAACAACAGATCTAGTTCCTGCTCACAGTGAATGAAAAGGGCCAACACCAACATGATGTTCCTAGATATTGGATTGTGTTTCCATGCAATTGGCTATGGGAATATTACCACAGCTGTTCCACATGCAATCAACTAGGGGAGGGCTACAATTTGTGCAGAAGACATCAGCTGATCATGAGCATGACTTAAAGTGCACATGCTACTGCCTAAGAAAAGCAGGTGTAGGTTTCCACAATCACCACTGAGGGAGTGAGAGAGGCAGACAGAGGCATTGACAAGTCAGGGAGGGGTGGAAGAATAAAACCTAAGTATGTTTGTGTCACACACCTACCAGCATGGGGTATCAAACCCCTGATGACTATGTAATGCTATCACAGTCCTATGCAGTTATTCGATGAGCCACATAGGTTATCGGGGGGGGGGTCCTCAGAACAAATATATGATGGTGAGTGACATCTGCAACAGGGATATGGTAGCTATATGGTAGGTGAAGTACACGTGCCTGTCTGCATGAACAGGTGTCAGTGTCAACACAGCCACACTGTCACAGAGACACACACACATTGACACACTTGGCAGGGCCAGGGATACAGCTCATCACTAGTGAGATTGCCACAACACATTACTGTGCAGGTATCACATGCACCTTATGGATCATATGGAGGTTATATGGGCAAAAGGTATGGAGAGGTGTCTAGCATCAGACAGCATGCTTCAGTATGTGACTGGGGGTTGTAGTGAGTGTGGGTGTGATCATATGCATCATACAACACACACATAAACACACAGAGTGCCAGTACTGACATGCATGGGTATGTGGTGGTCGATTGTGCCAGATGGCTATACAAGGCTGGGTGATGGGTATACCTTGGCATCAGGCCACATGACAATGGTCTGCATTGTGGCTCAGGGCTGTGGTTTCTGCATTTGACCACACAGGTGGGTATTGTATCCACCATCCAGTCACCTGGGTGACTATTGCATGTGGCCAATGCTGTGCATCGCTTGCCATGTATGTGTTCCTTAGTCCATGACATGGACAGTATCTGGGATGTGCACACCTCCCACATGCATGTACAGTGACATGTGGAACTGTACCTGGGGTGTTGGGCCCATGTTGTGTACACAGATTATCATCAGATGTCCCAGTCTTGGCCACCTGTGGCAGGAACTGGTAATGGATAGCAGGTTACCCCTGCACCTACATTGATAGCATGCTGATAACATTCCCTAGTGTCAGTGGCATCTGTCCATACAGAGCATGTTTTCAAGGATAGTATGTCCTTTATGGGTCACATGTGATGGCACCACAGGTGTTGCAGGTGTCCAGTGGGGAACATGGGGAAGGTGCACTATCTGCATGTATGTGCCTATTGGACAGATGGACAGGGTGCCATGCCTTCTGTAGGCCACTGCATTCACTCCAGTTGCTATCAGTCACCAATATGCAGTGTACTACACACATATTGGCTGTTGCCTCGGTGTGTGTGCATGTGTGTGTGTGTGTGTGTGTGTGTGTGTGTGTGTGTGTGTGTGTGTGTGTGTGTGTGTGTGTGTGAGACATGGGTTGAGAGTGTGCTCTAGGTAATACTGGGATTGGTAACTGTGATTGCCTGGCCTTGATGTCACATATATGGGTATGGATTTGGACCGTAGCCTCTCGGCTATTTCACATCTATTATCCCTGTACAGTGGACATTGTGATATATACTAGGGCCACCATATAAGAATTTTGCAAAACCTACATTGGGCCCAGGTTACAAACACACACATCATGTCTGTGAGTAGAACCCTACCTAACTAGTTTATTGCACTATGCAGTTATAGTACATGCCCCAGAGATTACTGGAGTACTCCTTCCCTAAAGGTGTATATTACATTGGCTGATATCAGCAGGATTGCCAAAGTAGGTTGTATGAAATGTACTGAGTGTGACTAGACTAAAATGCATTGCTCCCTACACAGACATTGAAACACACACAAAATATCCACAACCGACATGTGTGGGTATAGAACCCTAACAGAGGTCTATATCACACTACAGCATGGAGCTGTTATAGGATGCACCACAGGGATTACTAGAAATCTCCTTCCCCAAAGGTGTATTTCACAATGAATGACATCAGCAGGATTGCCAAAGTAGGGCACTTGACATGTACTGAGTGTGACTAGCCTAAAATGCATTGCTCCCTATACAGACATTGGAACACACACAAAACATCCACAACTGACATGTGTGGGTATTGAACCCCTAACAAAGGTCTATATCACACTACAGCATGGAGCTGTTATAGGACACACCATGGGGATTATTGGAGAACTTCTTCCCCAAAGGTGTATTTCACAATGAATGACATCGGCAGGATTGCCAAAGTAGGGTATTTGACATGTACTGAGTGTGAATAGCCTAAAATGCATTGCTTCCTACACAGGCATTGAAACACACACAGTAGATCCACAACCAACATGTGTGGGTATAGAACCCCAACAGAGGTCTATATCACACTACAGCAATATATAATTATGGCACACACTATGGAGATTACTGGAATAAATCCTTCCCAGAGGTGTATTTCTAGGTGGATGACATCAGCAGCCTTGCTAAAGTAGAGCGTACAAATTGTATGGAGTGTAACTACCCTAAAAAGGATTGCTCTTTACACAAACAGGCACACACACAAACACTTGCCAAGTCTGGGATTAAAACACCTACCTAACTAATTTATCACACTACAGCAGTACGCAGTTATGGGACATGCCACAGAGATTAATGGGGTGCAATCTTCCCAGAGGTGTATTTCTAGGTGGATGACATCAGCAGCCTTACCAAAGTAAAGCTTTTGAATTGTAGGGGGTGTGACTACCCTAAAAAGCATTGTTTTGTACACAGACACACACAGTTGCCAAGACTAGGGTTAGAAAACCTACCTGACTATTCTATCACACTACAGCAGTACACAGTTACAGCACACACTATGGAGATTATTGGGCTACAACCTTCCTAGAGATGTAGTTCTACATCAGCAGCCTTACCAAAGTAGAGCATTGAAATAGTAGGGGGTGTGACTTCCCTAAAAAACATTGCTTTCTACACAGACAGACACATAGTTGCCAAAGCTGGGGTTAGAACTCCTATTTAACTAGTTTATCACACTACAGCAGTATGCAGTTATGGGACGCACCACAGAGATTACTGGAGTATAATTCTCCCAAAGGTATATTTCACAGTGGATGACCTCAGCAGGCTTGTAATAGTGGGGCTATGGGGAGGGCAGTGTGTGTGCATGGGCCATAACCCATTCATCTAGGGGTTGACACGCCACATGCTGGCACAACATGGGTCATATTTCACAGGTACCTGTATACAGCTGCTAGATGACTACTTCCTTGAACAGTCATGTTGCACATCTGGCACGTGCACCACATACTCTGTAATGCTGACAGATACCGGTGGCTAGTATCTGCAGTGAATTACATCTGATCCTCATGTGGTTGTGGTCCTTTGGTTCTGTGCTGGTTGGGACAGGCCTGGATGGCTCCTTGTCACAGTCACCCCCTTCCACACATCTATGTATGTCTACCTTTGGCTTATTATAGTGTGTTGTCCTTACATATATGCCTGTATTCCTATCCACTGTGTGTGCAAAGCATGAGTGGTGCATACTGAGGAGTGTCTGCACTAACATTTGCGACTGCCAGATATGTCTGGTTCACCGGTGTTTGCAGACATGGCCTTCATGTGTTTAAGTGTGTGACCATGCCCAGTATGACCTTTCAGTATGTTGTTGACTGACATTGCCTTCATTTCTCTAAGTGTGTGGGCATGCCCAGTATGGCCGTCTATATTGAATGTGTGGATCGAGTCCAGGTAGTTTGTACTACAGTGCTGACCTTTGTGTTGTACACCTATAGGTAGCATGCTGTTTCTGCAGAGTATGCATTGATCATTTGGCATGGACTGCTACTACATTTCTGCATAGGATGGTGGGGGCACACCTGACTATTTCTACATTTCTACACAGGATTGTGGGGGGGGGGCACACCTGACTGTTACTATATTTCTACGTAGGATGGGGGGGCACATCTGACTATTTCTACATTTCTACATTTCTACACAGGATTGGGGGGCACACCTGACAGTTACAACATTTCTACGTAGGCTGGGGGGCACACCTGACTATTTCTACACAGGATTGGTAGGGCACACCTGACTGTGGCTATATTTCTACGTTGGATGAGGGGGTGCACCTGACACTTGTGCACATTTGTTAGGACTGTACTGGTATGTTGGGTACTCCATTTCAGTCTGTAGTCTTACCTATCGTGCTGACTAGAGGCATACTAGTGTACTACAGCTCTTAGTTTCTAATTACCTACATATTAGTTTCTGACTTGCTACTCTTCAGAACTGACATCCCACTGCCTGATCTGCTGTAGTCTGTCTGTGTAGGCCTGGGGGGGAGGTTACTCATAGGCCTCATTCAGAGGTCATAGCACAGCCTTTGTTTGTGTTTGTCTACACCTGTCCTGCTGGCTGTGACTGTTGTTGGGTATGTGACCCCCCCCCGACTGGCATGTGTGAGTCACTTACCTTGTGGGTGTCCCAGTATTGAGGGTGGTGCTGCAGGGCTGCCTATGTCGAATGCACGTAGTACACTCCCTACACATGGTTAGGCACAGGTAGTGTAATGTTTGGCATCCCTTTTACTGTATGTGCGAGTCAGAGAGAAGTGTTATTCCCTGGGTCCCTCCTGTGTCAGTGTATGTGCTATGCATTGCCTCTTTGCCAAGGCCAGGGTATACTGGGCATGCCTCCTTCTGCCTACTGGGGCAGGCTCAGGTTGTTCCTCCTCTGAGTCACTCTGTGCCTGCGCAGGCCTTGGCAATGGTGGGGGGCTGTGTGGCCCTGCCCCGTGCTGTTCCTGCTACAGCTGTTTCTGCAGGATCGTATTGTGTAGCATGGCACATACAAGGACAATTTGGGTACATGTAGCTGGTGAGTACTGCAAGGCTCCACCGGATGTGTCCAGGCACCGGAACCGTGACTTGGGCATCCCAAACACATGCTCTACTATAATTCTGGTCTGTGAGTGTGCCTCATTATGGAGTTCATCTGCAGGTGTGTGTGCATTTCTGATGGGTGTCATCAGCCACAGCTCCAGTGCGTATCCAGCATCCCCCACTAGGTGACCATCAGGGATGTCCCCATTGGCAAATCTCTTGTACAGCTGCATCCGATGCCAGATGTGGGAATCGTGATAGCATCCAGGTCAGCCAGCACACACATTTATTATTATGCCCTAGGCATCGCACATGACCTGGCAGTTGATGGAGGGGAAGCCACTGTGGTTGATGTAGACCCTTCCCTGCTCACTGGGTGGTGCTTTGATGCATATGTGTGTGCAGTCTATAGCACCCACTACCTCAAGGCATTTTGCTATTTGGTGGAACAGCTGCATATTGCTGGCCAATACCTCACAGGTGTTGGGGAAATATACGTGCTCACCGACATGTGCTGACATGGCATCCAGGAACTGGTGGAGTACCCTGGATGCTTATGCCTGTGAAATCCCCGTCATATCCCCAGTTGGCCTTTGGAAGGTACCTGTAGCTAGTATTCTTAGGCCTACACATACCTTGGTATCCACTGGGATGGGTTCCCCTCTGTTAGTTCTGAGTGTGAGGCATGGCCGGCACAGCTCAACAATTTGCTGTAGGAGGTCCCTGTCCACCCTATAGTGCTCCACTATCTCCAGCTCATGTAGCCCCTGGTAGGTTACCCTGGGTCTGTACACTCTTATCTGTCTCCTCACTGTGGCTTGGTGGACAGCACCACCCTCAGTCTTTTCCACAAGTTGTTGTATGATAGCTATTGCGGTCTCTATCATTTTGCTGTAGTGAGTGTTAACAGTTCCCTGCTTGTTTACACTGGTGGTGTAGAGTGTGGGAAAAAAAGAAAGGTGTTTGCATAGTTTATAGTAGTGTTCTGAGCTGGGCTGGTCTGCTGCCTGTGTAATTGGCTGATTCTGATACATTTCACCTGCCAGCTAAGCTAGTTCTCCTTGATTACCTTCCTACTGCTGTTTTCCCTTCCCATTGCCTTCCTGTTTAAGCCCTTGTGCGTGCCACGCAGAGTGCTCAAATGTGCACAGTGCTGCTATTTCCTGGTTTAACTTCTTTTTTCTTCCTGTAAAACCCAGCGCATGGCATGCACACCCGCTTAGGCTTTGTGAAGAGTGCTAAGCAGGTTTAGACACACCCCCTAGCTTAGCTGTGCTAAGCTAGGAGCAAACCCGAGCCACAGGGCACCAATCTGTTTACAGTATGCCTGACAACCCCCCCCCCCCCGATGTCACCTAACTCCTAGGCTTGCACCAAACTATTCCTACTCTTACACTGTTGGGACCTGGCTCACATGCTGTGGAAAACTGGGATTCACTATCCTTCCCCTCATTTGCATAGGATTGCCTGCTAATGCATAGTTACATGTCTCACACTGAGCCTCCCCCTTTAGCAACCACTACTCACTGGCCAGGTTGTCTTCTGTCTGCCCTTGACTTGCATGGCAGAATAGTGATTTTAGTTAGACTGCTTATTTTTAGTTTATTTTATTATTTTCCCCCCGATCCCATTTGCGCACCTCTGCCCTACGCTTAAACAGCTGAGATCAGCTGAAAAAAAAATAAAAGTTGATTTTTGTATTTTTTTTATGTTTGTTTGCAATGCCAATGGCCTTATACTTGGCCATTGGCATGCTTACTACATGATTTGCAGCCTTTATTTGGAGCTGTCATAGCTCTGTTTTGGATTTTGCAGAAATGTACTCGGTTACTAACCGAGTACATTTCTGCAGATAGTACTAGTCCTGCATGGACTGTTGCAAGCTTCCTGGAATGCAAAATCACCTCATTTGCATAGATTTCTCCTGCAAATGGGGTGATTTGCATACCAGGGCTTAGTCCGTGCAGGATTAGTGCACGAGCGCTCGTGCACACCCCTGCAGGCTGTTCCTGGATTGCTCGGCAGACATATTGCCTGCTTGAGCTCCTGCACCGATCTTGCACTTCTTGCAAGCTTTTGAGAATCCGGGGGAAGGCTCAATAATAAAGAATTTATCCCAGAACTCTCCCCTGTTCTACTGATGTAAAGTGGCAGCTCCTAAATGCTTTATGCCATGTACGGATCCCCTCAAATTATTTATGATATGATCTTAGTTATTCTCACTAGGGGTAATATATAATTGTTGACCATGCGATGAGTAAGACCAGTCTAATGCCTAATGGGATAAGTTCATTCATACACAACAAAGGGAAACTATCTAGGCTTAAAATGGGCTGCAAGAGCAGTTAGTCTAATACTTACCTACGAGCTTATGAATAGCTTTCATTTATCATTTAGAATTTTTTTCTTAAGCGGTTATAGTCTAAGGAAAAAAACACTTTATTAGTAATGAATTTTTCACAACAGTGAATATGTTTACTTTAGAATTTTAGTACACAGCTGCAAAAAAAAAAATCTCCGACATTAACTGAGGAGAAATTTATTTTTGTAAATCTAAAGAAACAGAATAGTGCAAATGGAATACAAATGCTTGCATGGATTTATAGAAAACAAATCATATTTATCCAGGTAGCTCATGAGCATATCAAACATGTGCAGCTAACATTGGGTAAGACAGTGATTCAGGTCATAGCCTGTCCCAAGATTCACACTCCACATTCCTAAGCACCCTGAAGAATATTAGGGTCCAACCTAACACTCTAATACTGGGCGACTTCAACTACCCCTCCATTAACTGGGAAAACTACTCATGTACCAATACACTTGCCCAACACTTTCTGGAATTCATTAATTCTAATGCCCTGGACCAGCTCGTTCTTACCCCCACTAGAGGTAGCAACATCCTTGACCTGGTCATTACTAACATGGGCGATTGTTGCTCTACACCAATAGTCAACTCCTCCCTGGTTAGATCCGATTACAAGCTAATCACCTTGGAAATCCACAACCCTCCCACCCCCTCCCCCCACCAAAGGTAACCACCATGAAAAACTTTTCCAAAGCTAACTTTGGGCTCTTAAAAACAGAGGTGGCTAACTTCACGGCACCCATGCAAATGGAGAATAGTTGCATGACTGTCAAAGCATACACAAATGCACTGTGAACACGTACACAAATGCATGGATCTCGCCAATAGAACTAAGGTGGTCTCAAAAAAAAAGGAAGCCAATCTGGTGGTCCCCTGCCATAAACAAACTCTACAACAGAAGGAGGAAACTGATGCGGAATAAGGTGAAGTCGCAAGACTGGAAAAACTCCTGTATCAGCCTCAACAAAACGTTGAAATCCTCTAAAGCTAGCTATGAAAACAGAATTGCAGCAGATAGTAAAGACAACCACAAGGCCTTCTATAGTTATGTAAAGAATCTCCATGGCAATACCCAGATTTGCTCTGAGCTAGTGCACAATGGTACCTCCTATACTGAGCCAACAGATATTGCAAATATACTGGCGGGCAGATTCAGTGCTAAATTTACCCCTCTCTCCCCCCCAAAGGACCAATCACAATACCAGTAGATTGCCAGGCACCCAGTATTACTGCTGTACAGGTTAAAACAGCACTGTGTAAGGCCAAGAATACAATTTCTATGGGACCTGACAGTATCCCTGGCTGTGTTCTACATGAACTGCAGAGTGAACTGGCACCTCACCTGTGTGCCCTATTCAATCACAGCCTCACCCCAGGCTTTGTCCCTACCAAATGGCACACTGCTACAGTAATCCCTCTCCACAAAGGAGGAGTGACTACAGATCCTGGGAACTATCGCCCTATTAGCCTGACACTTCTGATATGCAAAGCTATGGAATGCATCATAATGGACCTAATAAACAAGGATATAGGGAATCTCCAAACTCTGGATCCTACACAGTTTGGTTTTGATAAGGGTAGATCATGTCTGCTCAACTTGATCGACTTCTTTGAATCAGTCACCAGAGTTGTGGATGAAGGTAAGGTGGTTCATACAGCCTACCTTGATCTGGCCAAGGCCTTTGATACCATTCCCAACTCTGGAATCATAATAAAACTTACTAAGCTAGGCATCAACCCCTATATCACTAGGTGCGTTGCAAACTGGCTCACAGATAGAACCCACAGTGGGAAAATAGCTGACTCCAAGTCAGACTGCCGACCAGTCATGAGTGGAGTCCCACAGGGTTCGGTCCTGGGTCCCCTCTTGTTTGGTATCTACTTCTCTGAAGTCCAGGCCAAAACAAAGGGACTGGCTGACAAAGTTCACAGATGATTGCAAGTTGGGAGCTATTATTAACTCCTCAAGTGATGCTGACATCCTACAGAAAGGCCTCAATGAGACCAATGACTGGTGTCAGAACCATGGCCTTAAGCTCAATGCCAAAAAATGTGTCTTCATCCCCTTTGGGAAAAACTCGATTCCCATGAATTACCACATTGATGGTAGTCCACTGAACACAGAAGGCGTTGTAAGGGATCTGGGAACACAGGTTAACAGCAACCTCTCTTTTGACCACCACGTTGCCACTGTGGTCAGAAAGTCCTTCTATGTGGCACATCCCATTACCAAGGATTTTTCATCCAGGAAGAAAGAGGTCATTGTCTCCCTCTACTCTTCCCTCATTAGGCCATTCATTGAGTACAATGTCCCATTTGGCATGTACCTCACTAGACATCTACAGCAACTGGATAGGCCACAAAAGTACATCACAAAGAGGATACTAGGCCTTAAACACTTGTACTATATGGACATACTCAAAAAACTCCAACTATTCTCTGTCTTATATCACCTACTTAGAGGCGATCTCTGCTTGACTTAGAAAGCCATGTCTGACCCAGCACTGTTAGAACTGCTACATCTAAAGAAATCCCAATCCCTTCACACCACACACTCCAGGGACCTTAACCTCATTACCACAATCAACAGAACATGCTGGAGGGACAGGTTCATAACCAGGGCCGGTGTTAGCATTTTGGGGCCCCCCAGCAGATGTCAAGTTGGGTGCCCCCTAGGCACTTCCAGTTTACATATCACCCTATCACTGATACCCCTCCTAAGAAACATTTTAGTTCATGCTATAAACTGACTGACCTGTAGCTATAGTGTTGTTAACTACAACAGGCCTGTGTATCACACTATGTTGGCCCATCTCACAAAGGGACATTTACAGTTACTGGAATTTAGTTGCACCAATGATACATTGCAGGAACTCTATGTACAGGTCTGGACTTAGGTGAAATGGCACCCTAGGCTTACTGTTTCGGGGACACACACACACACACACACACACACACACACACACACACACACACACACACACACACACACACACTAGCTTGTGTTTGGTTGGGCTGGGGACAGTGTGTTCATTCCTTTCTTTTACTTTTCTGACAGACCTCAGAGGTGTAGAAAGAAGGTTGCTATAGTTTGTGCAGGGGCAGTGTACTGTCTAGGAGTGACAAAGTTATTTTTTTTCACTTTCCTCACAATCACACTTCACCCATGTATGCAGGTAGCTGCTTAGGGTTGAGGAATGAGGAGGCATGCTATACATGTATGTCAGCATTCATTTGAAATACATGACTGAAAATTGGAGAGAGTGTGTGTGTGTGTGTGTGTGTGTGTGTGTGTGTGTGTGTGTGTGTGTGTGTGTATGGTGTGTGTGTGTGTGTGTGTGTGTGTGTGTGTGTGTGTGTGTGTGTGTGTGTGTGTGTGTGTGTGTGTGTGTCCGAAACAGTAGGCCTAGGGTGCCATTTCACCTAAGTCCAAACCTCTACATAGAGTTCCTGCAATGTATCATTGATGCAACTAAATTCCAGTAACTGGTTTTGGAGTCCTATGCAAAGAAGTTAAAAGTTGCAGTAGCTGGTGTTCTGCCAGTGTTTATAAAACTCCCTGAAAAAGAAAACCATCACTGAAGATCAAAAGCATCAACTTTTCTTAAAATCCAAGGTTTGCACGATCTCAGTCACTCTGGGCTGCTGATCTCTCAAGTGCTTACCTTGCTTATGTTCATCATCAGCTTTATCCTACATGAGGTCATATCTCAGACCTGTTCAGGTTAAAGAGCATAATCAGGAAATTAATATATTTTTTCTCCTCATTTTTCCCCAACCAGTAGCAGCTTTTCTGCCCACCCCCCCCCCCACACAGTCGGGGATGACTAAGGGGCCCCCTTGCAGCCACGGGGTATTGCAAGTACCTAAAGTTGGCTATGTCAGTTTTACAGGAGTGAATGTCTACTAGCAGGGTTTAACTAAGAAAGGGTCACTATGTTAGTGGTAAAATATTTAATGGGATTGTGAAGCTTGTTGCTTAATAAAATACTATTACTATAACCAGTGATTTCTTTGAATTTTAATGGAGACTAAATACAAGTTATTACCCATCTGGTTTATTAAGTACGCAAGACTGCTGTACTAGCTTTTGTTGGTTCGACAGACCTGTTGCAAAATATCAGGGTAAGGCAACCTGCTGTGGATGGGGTGCCCCCAGGAACAGGGGGCCCCCAGCAACCACAGGGTTCGCTGGTGCCTAAAGTCGGCTATGTTCATAACCCAGAGACTATCCATGCTATGGAATAGACTTCCCATACATGTCAAGCAGAGCACCTCACTGGCCCTCTTAAAGAGAAATCTTGATGAGTGGATGGGAAATACAAAATTCACCCTGGGAATCACTCCAGTGGCTCTACTTGACAGAGGCACTAGGAACTAAGGTTGGGTGGCATGATGCAAGGGTAATCTTATGGGCTAGGCTTGTAAAGGCTCCAGGGCCATTAGCCTAGTACACACCTATGAACCTATGTTATGGTCTAAAACACTGACTGTATCTGCAACTTTGCATATTTCTCTGTATGATGAAAAAATGCCTGTTCTCTTATAGGCATAGGGTACATTGTAAATTATAAATATAGGAAGAAACCTGGTAAACTGGAAACTTTACATTGTGTCATGAATCCAAAATAAAGTCTTTTCTGAAATCCAGATATAATGAGGAAGAAATTGTTAAAAGTTACCATTAAACCAGCTCTGTCAATCTCTTGTCCTATATGGACATACTCAAAAAACTGCAACTATTCTCTTTCTCATATCACCTACTTAGAGGCGATCTCTTCTTGACTTAGAAAGTCATGTCTGACCCAGCACTGTTAGAACTGCTACATCTAAAGAAATCCCAATCCCTTCACACCACACACTCCAGGGACCTTAACCTCATTACCACAATCAACAGAACATGCTGGAGGGACAGGTTCATAACCAGGGCCGGTGTTAGCATTTTGGGGCCCCCCAGCAGATGTCAAGTTGGGTGCCCCCTAGGCACTTCCAGTTTACATATCACCCTATCACTGATACCCCTCCTAAGCAACCTTTTAGTTCATGCTATAAACTGACTGACCTGTAGCTATAGTGTTGTTAATTACAACAGGCCTGTGTATCACACTATGTTGGCCCATCTCACAAAGGGACATTTACAGTTACTGGAATTTAGTTGCACCAATGATACATTGTAGGAACTCTATGTACAGGTCTGGACTTAGGTGAAATGGCACCCTAGGCTTACTGTTTTGGACACACACACACACACACACACACACACACACACACACACACACACACACACACACACACACACACACACACACACACACACACACTCACAAACACAACCTGCAGCAGTTTTCTGTACACACACATATCTGAGTAGAGCTGGTTTTAGAATGGGTGCATCTGAGAGCAGAGGCCATTATCAGATTTATCCTAACAGGGTCATATCAAACCCCTGTTCAGGTTAAAGAGCATTATCAGAAAGTGAATACATTTTTCCTCCTCATTTTCCCCAACCAGCAATAACTTTTGTGGGGCCCCCCACACAGTCAAGGATGATTAAGCGAGTCCCATGTTACCATTTATACAGTCTGGGGAGTGGGGGCTCCCAGACTCTTAGAAGATCTAAGTGTCAGAATGTTCTGTGATATATTTTATTCATTACTTTTGAAATATAATTACTTGTTAGCTACATTTTTAATCGATACCCAGAAGAATAATGTCTGTGTCCTGGCATTACTGGGTGTGTATGCAGATAAAACTCACTGATATTTTTTACACACACAAACTCACACACACACACACACACACACACACACACACACACACACACACACACACACACACACACACACCCACACACACACCCACACACACACTAGCTTGTGTTTGCTTGGGCTGCGGACAGTGTGTTCATTCCTTTCTTTTACTTTTCTGACAGAACTCAGAGGTGTAGAAAGAAGGTTGCTATAGTTTATGCAGGGGCAGTGTACTGTCTAGGAGTGACAAAGTTATTTTTTTTCACTTTCCTCACAATCACACTTCAGCCATGTATGCAGGTAGCTGCTTAGGGTTGAGGAATGAGGAGGCATGCTATACATGTATGTCAGCATTCATTTGAAATACATGACTGAAAATTGGAAAGAGTGTGTGTGTGTGTGTGTGTGTGTGTGTGTGTGTGTGTGTGTGTGTGTGTGTGTGTGTGTGTGTGTGTGTGTGTGTGTGTGTGTGTCCGAAACAGTAGGCCTAGGGTGCCATTTCACCTAAGTCCAAACCTGTACATAGAGTTCCTGCAATGTATCATTGGTGCAACTAAATTCCAGTAACTGGTTTTGAAGTCCTATGCAAAGAAGTTGAAAGTTGCAGTAGCTGGTGTTCTGCCAGTGTTAATAAAACTCCCTGAAAAAGAAAACCATCACTGAAGATCATAAGCATCAGCTTTTCTTAAAATCCAAGGTTTGCACGATCTCAGTCACTCTGGACTGCTGATCTCTCAAGTGCTTACCTTTCTTATGTTCATTATCAGCTTTATCCTAAATGAGGTCATATCACAGACCTGTTCAGGTTAAAGAGCATAATCAGCAAATTAATATATTTTTTCCCCTCATTTTTCCCCAACCAGTAGCAGCTTTTCTGCCCACCCCCCCACACAGTCGGGGATGACTAAGGGGCCCCCTTGCAGCCACGGGTATTGCAAGTACCTAAAGTTGGCTATGTAAGTTTTACAGGAGTGAATGTCTACTAGCAGGGCTTAACTAAGAAAGGGGCACTATGTTAGTGGTAAAATATTTAATGGGATTATGAAGCTTGTTGCTTAATAAAATACTATTACTATAACCAGTGATTTCTTTGAATTTTAAAGGAGACTAAATACAAGTTTTTACCCATCTGGTTTATTAAGTACACAAGACTGCTGTACTAGATTTTGTTTGTTCGACAGACCTGTTGCAAAATATCAGGGTAAGGCAATCTGCTGCGGTTGGGGTGCCCCCAGGAACAGGGGGCCCCCAGCAACCACAGCGTTTGCTGGTGCCTAAAGTCGGCTATGTTCATAACCCAGAGACTGTCCATGCTATGGAATAGACTTCCCATACATGTCAAGCAGAGCACCTCACTGGCCCTCTTAAAGAGAAATCTTGATGAGTGGATGGGAAATACAAAATTCACCCTGGGAATCACTCCAGTGGCTCTACTTGACACAGGCACTAGGAACAAAGGTTGGGTGGCATGATTCCAGGGTAATCTTATGGGCTAGGCTTGTAAAGGCTCCAGGGCCATTAGCCTAGTGCACACCTATGAACCTATGTTATGGCCAAAAACACTGACTGTATCTGCAACTTTGCATATTTCTCTGTATGATGAAAAAATGCCTGTTCTCTTATAGGCATAGGGTACATTGTATATTATAAATATAGGAAGAAACCTGGTAAACTGGAAACTTTACATTGTGTCATGAATCCAAAATAAAGTATTTTCTGAAATCCAGATATAATGAGGAAGAAATTGTTAAAAGTTACCGTTAAACCAGCTCTGTCAATCTCTTGTCCTATATGGACATACTCAAAAAACTCCAACTATTCTCTGTCTCATATCACCTACTTAGAGGCGATCTCTGCTTGACTTACAAAGCCATGTCTGACCCAGCACTGTTAGAACTGCTACATCTAAAGAAATCCCAATCCCTTCACACCACACACTCCAGGGACCTTAACCTCATTACCACAATCAACAGAACATGCTAGAGGGACAGGTTCATAACCAGGGCTGGTGTTAGCATTTTGGGGCCCCCCAGCAGATGTCAAGTTGGGTGCCCCCTAGGCACTTCCAGTTTACATATCACCCTATCACTGATACCCCTCCTAAGCAACCTTTTAGTTCATGCTATAAACTGACTGACCTGTAGCTATAGTGTTGTTAATTACAACAGGCCTGTGTATCACACTATGTTGGCCCATCTCACAAAGGGACATTTACAGTTACTGGAATTTAGTTGCACCAATGATACATTGCAGGAACTCTATGTACAGGTCTGGACTTACGTGAAATGGCACCCTAGGCTTACTGTTTTGGACACACACACACACACACACACACACACACACACACACACACACACACACACACACACACACACACACACACACACACACACACACACACTCACAAACACAACCTGCAGCAGTTTTCTGTACACACACACATATCTGAGTAGAGCTGGTTTTAGAATGGGTGCATCTGAGAGCAGAGGCCATTATCAGATTTATCCTAACAGGGTCATATCAAACCCCTGTTCAGGTTAAAGAGCATAATCAGAAAGTGAATACATTTTTTCCTCCTCATTTTCCCCAACCAGCAATAACTTTTGTGGGGCCCCCCACACAGTCAAGGATGACTAAGCGAGCTCCATGTTACCATTTATACAGTCTGGGGAGTGGGGGCTCCCAGACTCTTAGAAGGTCTAAGTGTCAGAATGTTCTGTGATATATTTTATTCATTACTTTTGAAATATAATTACTTGTTAGCTACATTTTTAACCGATACCCAGAAGAATAATGTCTGTGTCCTGGCATTACTGGGTGTGTATACAGATAAAAATCACTGATATTTTTCACACACACACACACACACACACACACACACACACACACACACACACACACACACACACACACACACACACACACACACACACACACACACGCACACACTAGCTTGTGTTTGGTTGGGCTGGGGACAGTGTGTTCATTCCTTTCTTTTACTTTTCTGATAGACCTCAGAGGTGTAGAAAGAAGGTTGCTATAGTTTGTGCAGAGGGAAGTGTACTGTCTAGGAGTGACAAAGTTATTTTTTTTCACTTTCCTCACAATCACACTTCAGCCATGTATGCAGGTAGCTGCTTAGGGTTGAGGAATGAGGAGGCATGCTATACATGTATGTCAGCATTCATTGAAATACATGACTGAAAATTGGAGAGAGAGTGTGTGTGTGTGTGTGTGTGTGTGTGTGTGTGTGTGTGTGTGTGTGTGTGTGTGTGTGTGTGTGTGTCCGAAACAGTAGGCCTAGGGTGCCATTTCACCTAAGTCCAAACCTCTACATAGAGTTCCTGCAATGTATCATTGGTGCAACTAAATTCCAGTAACTGGTTTTGGAGTCCTATGCAAAGAAGTTGAAAGTTGCAGTAGCTGGTGTTCTGCCAGTGTTAATAAAACTCCCTAAAAAAGAAAACCATCAGTGAAGATCATAAGCATCAGCTTTTCTTAAAATCCAAGTTTTGCATGATCTCAGTCACTCTGGGCTGCTGATCTCTCAAGTGCTTACCTTTCTTATGTTCATCATCAGCTTTATCCTAAATGAGGTCACATCACAGACCTGTTCAGGTTAAAGAGCATAATCAGGAAATTAATATATTTTTTCCCCTCATTTTTCCCCAACCAGTAGCAGCTTTTCTGCCCACCCCCCCACACAGTCGGGGATGACTAAGGGGCCCCCTTGCAGCCACGGGTATTGCAAGTACCTAAAGTTGGCTATGTAAGTTTTACAGGAGTGAATGTCTACTAGCAGGGTTTAACTAAGAAAGGGGCACTATGTTAGTGGTAAAATATTTAATGGGATTATGAAGCTTGTTGCTTAATAAAATACTATTACTATAACGAGTGATTTCTTTGAATTTTAAAGGAGACTAAATACAAGTTATTATCCATCTGGTTTATTAAGTACACAAGACTGCTGTACTAGATTTTGTTTGTTCAACAGACCTGTTGCAAAATATCAGGGTAAGGCAACCTGCTGCGGTTGGGGTGCCCCCAGGAGCAGGGGGCCCCCAGCAACCACAGGGTTCGCTGGTGCCTAAAGTCGGCTATGTTCATAACCCAGAGACTGTCCATGATATGGAATAGACTTCCCATACATGTCAAGCAGAGCAGCTCACTTGCCCTCTTAAAGAGAAATCTTGATGAGTGGATGGGAAATACAAAATTCACCCTGGGAATCACTCCAGTGGCTCTACTTGACAGAGGCACTAGGAACTAAGGTTGGGTGGCATGATGCCAGGGTAATCTTATGGGCTAGGCTTGTAAAGGCTCCAGGGCCATTAGCCTAGTACACATCTATGAACCTATGTTATGGCCAAAAACACTGACTGTATCTGCAACTTTGCATATTTCTCTGTATGATGAAAAAATGACTGTTCTCTTATAGGCATAGGGTACATTGTAAATTATAAATATAGGAAGAAACCTGGTAAACTGGAAACTTTACATTGTGTCATGAATCCAAAATAAAGTCCTTTCTGAAATCCAGATATAATGAGGAAGAAATTGTTAAAAGTTACCGTTAAACCAGCTCTGTCAATCTCTTGTCCTATATGGACATACTCAAAAAACTCCAACTATTCTCTGTCTCATATCACCTACTTAGAGGCGATTTCTGCTTGACTTAGAAAGCCATGTCTGACCCAGCACTGTTAGAACTGCTACATCTAAAGAAATCCCAATCCCTTCACCCCACACACTCCAGGGACCTTAACCTCATTACCACAATCAACAGAACATGCTGGAGGGACAGGTTCATAACCAGGGCAGGTGTTAGCATTTTGGGGCCCCCCAGCAGATGTCAAGTTGGGTGCCCCCTAGGCACTTCCAGTTTACATATCACCCTATCACTGATACCCCTCCTAAGCAACCTTTTAGTTGATGCTATAAACTGACTGACCTGTAGCTATAGTGTTGTTAATTACAACAGGACTGTGTATCACACTATGTTGGCCCATCTCACAAAGGGACATTTACAGTTACTGGAATTTAGTTGCACCAATGATACATTGCAGGAACTCTATGTACAGGTCTGGACTTAGGTGAAATGGTACCCTAGGCTTACTGTTTTGGACACACACACACACACACACACACACACACACACACACACACACACACACACACACACACACACACACACACACACACACACACACACACTCACAAACACAACCTGCAGCAGTTTTCTGTACACACACATATCTGAGTAGAGCTGGTTTTAGAATGGGTGCATCTGAGAGCAGAGGCCATTATCAGATTTATCCTAACAGGGTCATATCAAACCCCTGTTCAGGTTAAAGAGCATAATCAGAAAGTGAATACATTTTTTCTCCTCATTTTCCCCAACGAGCAATAACTTTTGTGGGGCCCCCCACACAGTCAAGGATGATTAAGCGAGCCCCATGTTACCATTTATACAGTCTGGGGAGTGGGGGCTCCCAGACTCTTAGAAGATCTAAGTGTCAGAATGTTCTGTGATATATTTTATTCATTACTTTTGAAATATAATTACTTGTTAGCTACATTTTTAACCGATACCCAGAAGAATAATGTCTGTGTCCTGGCATTACTGGGTGTGTATACAGATAAAAATCACTGATATTTTTTACACACACACACACACACACACACACACACACACACACACACACACACACACACACACACACACACACACACACACACGCACACACACTAGCTTGTGTTTGGTTGGGCTGGGGACAGTGTGTTCATTCCTTTCTTTTACTTTTCTGACAGACCTCAGAGGTGTAGAAAGAAGGTTGCTATAGTTTTTGCAGGGGCAATGTACTGTGTAGGAGTGACAAAGTTATTTTTTTTCACTTTCCTCACAATCACACTTCAGCCATGTATGCAGGTAGCGGCTTAGGGTTGAGGAATGAGGACTCGTGCTATAGATGTATGTCAGCATTCATCTGAAATACATGACTGAAAATTGAGAGAGTGTGTGTGTGTGTGTGTGTGTGTGTGTGTGTGTGTGTGTGTGTGTGTGTGTGTGTGTGTGTGTGAGTGTGTGTGTGTCCGAAACAGTAGGCCTAGGGTGCCATTTCACCTAAGTCCAAACCTGTACATAGAGTTCCTGCAATGTATCATTGGTGCAACTAAATTCCAGTAACTGGTTTTGGAGTCCTATGCAAAGAAGTTGAAAGTTGCAGTAGCTGGTGTTCTGCCAGTGTTAATAAAACTCCCTGAGAAAGAAAACCATCAGTGAAGATCATAAGCATCAGCTTTTCTTAAAACCCAAGGTTTGCACGATCTCAGTCACTCTGGACTGCTGATCTCTCAAGTGCTTACCTTGCTTATGTTCATCATCAGCTTTATCCTACATGAGGTCATATCTCAGACCTGTTCAGGTTAAAGAGCATAATCAGGAAATTAATATATTTTTTCCCCTAATTTTTCCCCAACCAGTAGCAGCTTTTCTGCCCACCTCCCCCCACAGTCGGGGATGACTAAGGGGCCCCCTTGCAGCCACGGGGTATTGCAAGTACCTAAAGTTGGCTATGTAAGTTTTACAGGAGTGAATGTCTACTAGCAGGGTTTAACTAAGAAAGGGGCACTATGTTAGTGGTAAAATATTTAATGGGATTGTGAAGCTTGTTGCTTAATAAAATACTATTACTATAACCAGTGATTTCTTTGAATTTTAAAGGAGACTAAATAGAAGTTATTACCCATCTGGTTTATTAAGTACACAAGACTGCTCTACTAGCTTTTGTTGGTTCGACAGACCTGTTGCAAAATATCAGGGTAAGGAACCTGCTGCGGTTGGGGTGCCCCCAGCAACCACAGAGTTCGCTGGTGCCTAAAGTCGGCTATGTTCATAACCCAGAGACTGTCCATGCTATGGAATAGACTTCCCATACATGTCAAGCAGAGCACCTCACTGGCCCTCTTAAAGAGAAATCTTGATGAGTGGATGGGAAATACACAATTCACCCTGGGAATCACTCCAGTGGCTCTACTTGACAGAGGCACTAGGAACAAAGGTTGGGTGGCATGATGCCAGGGTAATCTTATGGGCTAGGCTTGTAAAGGCTCCACGGCCATTAGCCTAGTACACACCTATGAACCTATGTTATGGCCAAAAACACTGACTGTATCTGCAACTTTGCATATAGGTTCATAGGTTCTTAGGTTCATACTAGGCTATCTGCCCTAGGGCATTTATAAGCCTAACCAGAATGTGTTTGGCTTTCGCCACCCATTTTAAATTTATTTTGCTCTGCCCTTTTTCGAGGTTAGTATACTGTGCCTCTATCTAACAGTGACACAGAAGTGATACCCGGGGTAAACCTATGATCTCCCATCCACTCATCAAGATTCCTCTTGAAGAGAGTCAATGAGGGACTCTGCCTAACCTGGACTGGGATTTTATTCCAGAGTGAAGGGAGCCTCTGGGTTATGAATCTGTCCCTCCAGCATGTCCTATTTATTTCAGTGCTGAGGTTCAAGTCTCTCGAGCGCGTAGCTCGATGGGATTTGGATTTTCTGAGGTGCAGCATGTCCATTAATTTCGGCTTGGACATGGCTTTATACGTCAGGCACAGATCTCCTCTGAACAGGCGGTATGCCACTGAGTAGAGCTGGAGTTTCTTTAACCGGGCAGCATATGGCATCTGTTTTAGCCCTTTGATCCTCTTGTTGAGGTACTTTTGGGGTCTTTCCAGTTGCTGCAGGTGTCTGGTAAGGTACATCCCAAAAGGGGCATTGTACTCAATTATGGGCCTGATGAGGGATGAGTAAAGAGGCATGATTTTATTTATTTTATTTTTTATTTTACATTTGTTAACCGGGCTAGTCTGGCTGGATACATGTCCATTTTCAGCAGAGGCCCGAGGAGAAAAGCTCCACTATCAGACTAAGACAATACAGTTGAGAGGTTACTAAATAATCAAACTATACAAATAAAAAGTAATAAAATAGGCAATATCAAATGCATATACATTTTTTCTGTACTAATCCGAGTCGATGACAATCAAAATTCAGATGGTACTGTGTAGAAAAGTTTTAGTAGTATCATAAGATGATATTTATAAGTTAAAAAATATCACTAGTAGCTGGTATGACAACAAATAGGTTCTACTTCAACAAATAGGTATTATCTGAAAGTAGGAAAAAGGTAGATAAAAAGTAAAAATATGTAGGTAAGTAGTGTAACAGATAATGTGAAGTAAGAGTATAGGAATAAGGCAGAAATGAGGTAAAAGAGTGTTGACAGAGATGCAATTTCTCAAGGTACAGATGTTAGGATGATAGTAAGGCTAAGGATCAGTCAGTAGGAAAAGTAAGGTGGAAAGAAACAGAGATAGCGAAAAATAGAAAGGTAGTATGAATGGTTAGAGGTCAGGTAGATGAAACGAGAGAGAGAATAAGAGAGAATAACAGCATGGGCAGAGGGGGAGTCCAACAATAAATTGAACAGAAGAGAGATGGTACAAACTAGTGACTGTGGAAGACAGTTTAAGTTAGTACAGAAGAGCTAAAAGATACAGGAGTATCCCTCCCCTGATCTAGATGTGAATCCCTTCATGATTAGGTGGGCTATATAAAATGTTTTTCTAACCACTTTGGCCACGTAGTTGTCAAATGAGAGATTGCTATCAACTTGGGTCCCCAGGTCCCTAATTACTTCTTCTGTACTTAATGGATTTCCACCTATGTGGTAATTTGTGGGCACTTTGTTTTTTGCCAAAGGGGATGACTATACACTTTTTGGCATTTAGCTTGAGGCCATGGCTCTGGCACCAGTTGTCTGTTTCTATGAGGCCCTTTTGGAGGATGCTTGTGTCGGCTGGAGAGTCGATTATGGCACCCAGTTTGCAGTCATCTGCGAACTTGGTCAGCCACAGTCCTTCCGTGTTGGCCTGTACCTCCGAGAAATATATACCGAACAAGAGAGGTCCCAGGACTGAGCCTTGTGGGACACCACTTGTAACTGGTTTGGAGTCTGACATGGCTCCAGCAATTCTAACCATGTGGGTTCTGTCCTTGAGCCAGTTTGCAATCTATCTAGTGACATAGGGGTTTATATTTAAGCTGGTGAGCTTATCTATAATGCCCGAGTGGGGTATTGTATCGAAGGCTTTTGCGAGGTCCAGGTAGGCTGTGTGGACCACCTTCCCCTCGTCAATGGCCTTGGTGACTGTTTCAAAGAAATCAACCAGGTTTAAGAGGCAGGATCTGCCCTTAACAAAGCCGAACTGGGTAGGATCCAGTGTTTGTAGGTCCCCAGTATCTTTATTTATGAGGTCCATGATGATCCTTTCCATAGCTTTGCAGACCAAGCTAGTCAGGCTTATGGGGCGATAGTTTCCAGGATCCGTTGAGGCACCACCTTTATGGAGAGGGACCACTGTTGCTGTACGCCACTCTTTGGGCACATATCCTGTAGTAAGGCTGAGATTGAACAGTAGTTTTATGTTTGGGTTTAGCTCTTCTTTGAGTTCAGGTAGGACGCAGCCCGGGACACCATCTGGTCCCATTGATGCTGTGTTTTTTGCTTTGGAGAGGGCGGCTCTTACCTGAGCATCTGAGATGTCAGGGGGGCAGCACTCTGCTGGGATAGATATTTGCCCTTTTGGTGGGGAGGGGGGGGGGAGTTTGCGCTGAACCTGTCGGCAATGTCTGTGGGTTCGGTGTATTTTTTGTCATTTTGGACTAATTCTGAGCATATCTGGGAATTACCACCCAGGTTCCTCATATAACTAAAGAAAGCCTTGTGATTATCCTTAGTGTCCTGTGCAATTTTTCTCTCGAAGCTGGCCTTAGACAATTTTATGTGTGCCCATAGTTTTTTGCTAATACTGATCAGTGATGCCTTCCCTTTTTGGGATTTTGCTTTATCATTTAGTAGCTTCCTCCTTCTATTGTATAGTTTGTTTATGGCTGGGGTCCACCAGACAGGACGTCTGCCTTTGGAGGATTGGGTCTTGGTTTTATTTGGGATCGCATGATCCATGCATTCCTGAAGGTGTTCATAGAATGCGTTTATAAAGGATTCTGCAGTCTGGGCTGTATTTTCCACAGGCCCGGGGGCTTTGAAGGATTCCACCTCAGTTTTGAGGAGTGTAAAATTTGCTTTAGAGAAGTTTTTCACTGTGGATTTCTGGGCAGGGGGTGGGGTCGGGATGTGAATATCCAGTGAGATTAGTTTATGGTCTGATCTTACCAGTGAGGGATACACTTCTGGTCTGGAGCATAGAGTCCCCATGTTGGTGATGATCAGGTCCAGTATGTTTTCCCCTCTTGTGGGAGTGGTAACAAGTTGTTCATAGCATTTGTGTTTATAAATTCTAGGAACCTTTGGGCTAGGGTGTTGGAGCTAGAGTAATGCTCCCAGTCTATGTTTGGGTAGTTGAAGTCGCCCAATATAATGGTGTTTGGAGAGACCTTCATATTTTCCAGTGTTCTCAGGAAGGCCGAGTGGGGTTCCTGGGTTTGGGAGGGTGGTCTGTAGCAGGCTATAAACTGTAAGACAGTTTTACCCACTGTTAGTTGCACATGGATAGTCTCTGATGCTTCGTGCTTTGCCACCAACCTGGAGGTGTGGGTATCTTTGATGAATATCGATACTCCCCCTCCTTTTGTGGTTCAGTCCAAGTTTTGGGGCCGAAAAGCATGGTATGAGGTATAACCTGGTAGTGCTGGGGTGCTCTCGGGAGCCCTGAACCAGGTTTCTGTTACTGCACAGATATCGATGTTCTCCATGCTAAGGAGAGTTTAGAGTGCGTGCATCTTGAGGTTTAGACTTCTGGCATTGAGTAGCATTACTCTTAGTTTCTTATCCCTTGTGATACCTATGGAGGTGGGTTTGTCTTTTGAGCCTTGCCTAAAAAAGGCACTATGGGGGTAGCAAGAGCCTTTGCCAATATCTGAAAGCCCAGGGTGACAGGTGCAAGCCGTCCCTAGCGAAGCATCGTGGCTTGTCGAGCATATCATCCCAAGCTGACAGGCATTGGATCCCCTTTGAATGACACCAGTACTTAAGCCAATTGTTGAAATTGATCATCTTGTCTTCATATTGTGGCATCATTCTTGGTGAGGGTAAGATGCTACTCAAGGTCAGGGTCATACCGGCCTGGGCTACATGCTCAGAGAGCTCCTTTATGTCTCTTTTCATGTAGTCCAGGGAGGTGCGTCTCAGGTCATTCACACCAGCATGGACAATGACTGAGTCACATTTGTACTTGCCTTGGAGTGACCTGAGTGCTTGTGTTATGTGGCGGATCCTAGCACCCGACAGGCTGCTCACCGTGACCCTCTCCTTGTTCAGCCTGGTGAGCGGGACGTCAGTGTGCCTGACGATAGAGTCACCTATTACAAGTGTATCAGGTGTGTTGTTTAGTCTTAAGGGCTGTGACTGTTTGGCACACTGGCTTTGTGAGATATGTGTTACACGTGTTTTGTTTTGGGGTAGCGGCTGCTTGGGTGTCTGCTTTGGAGGTCTCTGCTGCTTCGGCAGATCTTTATTTAGAGCCTCCGAGTATGTTTTTGTGTGATTATGTGTTTGGTTTGCTGTCGTGGAAGGTCTATGTGAGACTGGAATTGTAGTGAGTATGGTTTCCTTCTCCTCCTGACTGGTTATGCCAGTACTGAGTTGAGAGAGCTTAGCCTCCAGTTTGGCTATATGGTTGCATCTCTCACATGTGTTGTAATTTGTTGGGAGGAGGAGAGGGTTGTTTGTGTACATGAGGCAGTTGTAACATTGCCTCAAGATTCCCAGATTCACCAGCTGGACCGGAGAGGAGATTGACAACTGACCTTTGGACATGCTAGAATAATATTGGGAATTCCTTAATAATTGAAAACCAGGGCCAGTGGGGAGTGAGGGTGTAGTGCTTTTAATTTTTAGTGCTGACTTATATAATTGCTTTAGTGAGCAAGTGCCAGGTAACTTAAGTGCAATGTGTTACAGGTAACTTAAATGCAAAAACGACAAACAGTAACTTTCTTTCAAGTGAAACAAGGAAGTAAGTACAGTAAGCAATGCAGATATCACTAGTGAGCCACAGAAGCGCTGAGAAGCCGCATATTAGGTGGAATTAGCGTTCCAGGGAAATAACAAGCAAACAAACAACAAGCATATAAACAAAGCTATATTCAGCAGGCCTGGATCTAGTCTATGCTACAGCAAACAAGGTGTACCAATTTCAGTAAGATACAGTTCAAATACTCAGGCACTATAAACCTTTAACCAGAAATTCCCAGCTCAGAAGGGCAGAGTCCAGCCTCTTCTCCCACAAGAGTGCAGACCACAAACCTTCTTAATGTAAAATAACTGGCCTGAAGCCCAAGTGCCTAAACCAGAACTAATACACTTAAAGAATAACAGACACTGGGCTCTCAATCAGCAGTTCCCAACTTAGAAGGATGAAAGCTACCTGTCCTGCCACCACAGTGCATGTCACAAACCTTCCTAATGTAAAACAACTGGTCTGAAGCCCAAGTGCTTAATCCAAAAGACTTAGAATGACAGCTAAACTTTAATCAAGTTACTACCAAGCAGTAATAAATACAATTGAATACTTTAGAGGATGCCTGGATTAGTGCTCAAGTTACACAAACAAAGCTAGATCCAGCAGGCCCGAATCAAGTCTATGCCACAGCAAACAAGGCGCACCAACTTCAGTAAGAAGCAGTTCAGATATGCATGCACTATAAGCCTTCAATCAGAAATTCCCAGCTCAGAAGGGCAGAGTCCAGCCTCTCCTCCCACAAGAGTGCAGACCACGAACCCTCTTAATGTAAAATAACTGGCCTGAAAGCCTAAGTGCTTAAACCAGAATTAATACACTTTTAGAATAACAGACACTGAGCCCTCAATCAGCAGTTCCCAACCTAGAAGGATGTAAGCTACCTGTTCTGCCACTACAGTGCAGACCACAAACCCTCTCAGTGCAAAACAACTGGTCCGAAGCCCAAGTGTTTAAACCAGAAGGCTTAGAATGAGTTACACCAAGCAGTAATAAGTACAATTGAGTACTTTTAAGATGATGCAAAAGTAAAAAAAAGTAGGTAGAAACACAAGTACAGTAAAAGCAGATTAAATTTTTTTTTTTTTTTTTTTTCTGAACAAGTGCTGAGATCAAAGAAACAGATTTGAGTGCTGAAACTAGAAAACTGGCTAGTTATAGGGAAAAAACTAAGCTAGAAGGCTTCCCTCCAACACAGAAGGGCTTGGGGGCTCAAAAGCCTACAAATAGTCTATACCACTTAACAGGAAAGGCAGGAAACAAGCTTAAATTTTTTTTTTTTTTCTGTTTCCCAGATGCTCTCTTTGTACACAGTAGGAGTGCCTGAAATCAGAATATGATCTCACTGCACTCAGTTGAGTGAGCAAATGAGATGGGCCCAGAAGGAGTATCCAAACACAAATTTACAAGAGGGGCGGGCAGCTGCAAGGCCACTAAGATTTCTCTGTATGATGAAAAAATGCCTGTTCTCTTATAGGCATAGGGTACATTGTAAATTATAAATATAGGAAGAAACCTGGTAAACTGGAAACTTTACATTGTGTCATGAATCCAAAATAAAGTATTTTCTGAAATCCAGATATAATGAGGAAGAAATTGTTAAAAGTTACCGTTAAACCAGCTCTGTCAATCTCTTGTCCTATATGGACATACTCAGAAAACTCCAACTATTCTCTGTCTCATATCACCTACTTAGAGGCGATCTCTGCTTGACTTAGAAAGCCATGTCTGACCCAGCACTGTTAGAACTGCTACATCTAAAGAAATCCCAATCCCTTCACACCACACACTCCAGGGACCTTAACCTCATTACCACAATCAACAGAACATGCTGGAGGGACAGGTTCATAACCAGGGCCGGTGTTAGCATTTTGGGGCCCCCCAGCAGATGTCAAGTTGGGTGCCCCCTAGGCACTTCCAGTTTACATATCACCCTATCACTGATACCCCTCCTAAGCAACCTTTTAGTTCATGCTATAAACTGACTGACCTGTAGCTATAGTGTTGTTAATTACAAAAGGCCTGTGTATCACACTATGTTGGCCCATCTCACAAAGGGACATTTACAGTTACTGGAATTTAGTTTCACCAATGATACATTGCAGGAACTCTATGTACAGATCTGGACTTAGGTGAAATGGCACCCTAGGCTTACTGTTTTGGACACACACACACACACACACACACACACACACACACACACACACACACACACACACACACACACACACACACACACACACACACACACACACACCCTGCAGCAGTTTTCTGTACACACACATATCTGAGTAGAGCTGGTTTTAGAATGGGTGCATCTGAGAGCAGAGGCCATTATCAGATTTATCCTAACAGGGTCATATCAAACCCCTGTTCAGGTTAAAGAGCATAATCAGAAAGTGAATACATTTTTTCCTCCTCATTTTCCCCAACCAGCAATAACTTTTGTGGGGCCCCCCACACAGTCAAGGATGATTAAGCGAGTCCCATGTTACCATTTATACAGTCTGGGGAGTGGGGGCTCCCAGACTCTTAGAAGATCTAAGTGTCAGAATGTTCTGTGATATATTTTATTCATTACTTTTGAAATATAATTACTTGTTAGCTACATTTTTAACCGATACCCAGAAGAATAATGTCTGTGTCCTGGCATTACTGGGTGTGTATACAGATAAAAATCACTGATATTTTTCACACACACACATACACACACACACACACACACACACACACACACACACACACACACACACACACACACACACACACACACACACACACACACGCACACACTAGCTTGTGTTTGGTTGGGCTGGGGACAGTGTGTTCATTCCTTTCTTTTACTTTTCTGACAGACCTCAGAGGTGTAAAAAGAAGGTTGCTATAGTTTGTGCAGGGGCAGTGTACTGTGTAGGAGTGACAAAGTTATTTTTTTTCACTTTCCTCACAATCACACTTCAGCCATGTATGCAGGTAGCGGCTTAGGGTTGAGGAATGAGGACTCATGCTATAGATGTATGTCAGCATTCATCTGAAATACATGACTGAAAATTGAGAGAGTGTGTGTGTGTGTGTGTGTGTGTGTGTGTGTGTGTGTGTGTGTGTGTGTCCGAAACAGTAGGCCTAGGGTGCCATTTCACCTAAGTCCAAACCTGTACATAGAGTTCCTGCAATGTATCATTGGTGCAACTAAATTCCAGTAACTGGTTTTGGAGTCCTATGCAAAGAAGTTGAAAGTTGCAGTAGCTGGTGTTCTGCCAGTGTTAATAAAACTCCCTGAAAAAGAAAACCATCAGTGAAGATCATAAGCATCAGCTTTTCTTAAAACCCAAGGTTTGCACGATCTCAGTCACTCTGGGCTGCTGATCTCTCAAGTGCTTACCTTTCTTATGTTCATTATCAGCTTTATCCTAAATGAGGTCACATCACAGACCTGTTCAGGTTAAAGAGCATAATCAGGAAATTAATATATTTTTTCCCCTCATTTTTCCCCAACCAGTAGCAGCTTTTCTGCCCACCCCCCCACACAGTCGGGGATGACTAAGGGGCCCCTTGCAGCCACGGGTATTGCAAGTACCTAAAGTTGGCTATGTAAGTTTTACAGGAGTGAATGTCTACTAGCAGGGTTTAACTAAAAAAGGGGCACTATGTTAGTGGTAAAATATTTAATGGGATTGTGAAGCTTGTTGCTTAATAAAATACTATTACTATAACCAGTGATTTCTTTGAATTTTAAAGGAGACTAAATAGAAGTTATTACCCATCTGGTTTATTAAGTACACAAGACTGCTCTACTAGCTTTTGTTGGTTCGACAGACCTGTTGCAAAATATCAGGGTAAGGCAACCTGCTGCGGTTGGGGTGCCCCCAGGAACAGGGAGCCCCCAGCAACAACAGGGTTCGCTGGTGCCTAAAGTCGGCTATGTTCATGACCCAGAGACTGTCCATGCTATGGAATAGACTTCCCATACATGTCAAGCAGAGCACCTCACTGGCCCTCTTAAAGAGAAATCTTGATGAGTGGATGAGAAATACAAAATTCACCCTGGGAATCACTCCAGTGGCTCTACTTGACAGAGGCACTAGGAACTAAGGTTGGGTGGCATGATGCCAGGGCAATCTTATGCGCTAGGCTTGTAAAATCTCCAGGGCCATTAGCCTAGTACACACCTATGAACGTATGTTATGGCCTAAAACACTGACTGTATCTGCAACTTTGCATATTTCTCTGTATGATGAAAAAATGCCTGTTCTCTTATAGGCATAGGGTACATTGTAAATTATAAATATAGGAAGAAACCTGGTAAACTGGAAACTTTACATTGTGTCATGAATCCAAAATAAAGTATTTTCTGAAATCCAGATATAATGAGGAAGAAATTGTTAAAAGTTACCGTTAAACCAGCTCTGTCAATCTCTTGTCCTATATGGACATACTCAAAAAACTCCAACTATTCTCTGTCTCATATCACCTACTTAGAGGCAATCTCTGCTTGACTTAGAAAGCCATGTCTGACCCAGCACTGTTAGAACTGCTACATCTAAAGAAATCCCAATCCCTTCACACCACACACTCCAGGGACCTTAACCTCATTACCACAATCAACAGAACATGCTGGAGGGACAGGTTCATAACCAGGGCCGGTGTTAGCATTTTGGGGCCCCCCAGCAGATGTCAAGTTGGGTGCCCCCTAGGCACTCCCAGTTTACATATCACCCTATCACTGATACCCCTCCTAAGCAACCTTTTAGTTCATGCTATAAACTGACTGACCTGTAGCTATAGTGTTGTTAATTACAACAGGCCTGTGTAGCACACTATGTTGGCCCATCTCACAAAGGGACATTTACAGTTACTGGAATTTAGTTGCACCAATGATACATTGCAGGAACTTTATGTACAGGTCTGGACTTAGGTGAAATGGCACCCTAGGCTTACTGTTTCGGACACACACACACACACACACACACACACACACACACACACACACACACACACACACACACACACACACACACACACACACCCTGCAGCAGTTTTCTGTACACACACATATCTGAGTAGAGCTGGTTTTAGAATGGGTGCATCTGAGAGTAGAGGCCATTATCAGATTTATCCTAACAGGGTCATATCAAACCCCTGTTCAGGTTAAAGAGCATAATCAGAAAGTGAATACATTTTTCCTCCTCATTTTCCCCAACCAGCAATAACGTTTGTGGGGCCCCACACACAGTCAAGGATGATTAAGCGAGCCCCATGTTGCCATTTATACAGTCTGGGGAGTGGGGGCTCCCAGACTCTTAGAAGATCTAAGTGTCAGAATGTTCTGTGATATATTTTATTCATTACTTTTGAAATATAATTACTTGTTAGCTACATTTTTAATCGATACCCAGAAGAATAATGTCTGTGTCCTGGCATTACTGGGTGTGTATGCAGATAAAACTCACTGATATTTTTTACACACACAAACTCACACACACACACACACACACACACACACACACACACACACACACACACACACACACACACGCACGCACACACTAGCTTGTGTTTGGTTGGGCTGGGGACAGTGTGCTCATTCCTTTCTTTTACTTTTCTGACAGACCTCAGAGGTGTAGAAAGAAGGTTGCTATAGTTTGTGCAGGGACATTGTACTGTCTAGGAGTGACAAAGTTATTTTTTTTCACTTTCCTCACAATCACACTTCAGCCATGTATGCAGGTAGCTGCTTAGGGTTGAGGAATGAGGAGGCATGCTATACATGTATGTCAGCATTCATCTGAAATACATGACTGAAAATTGGAGAGAGTGTGTGTGTGTGTGTGTGTGTGTGTGTGTGTGTGTCTGAAACAGTAGGCCTAGGGTGCCATTTCACCTAAGTCCAAACCTGTACATAGAGTTCCTGCAATGTATCATTGGTGCAACTAAATTCCAGTAACTGGTTTTGGAGTCGTATGCAAAGAAGTTGAAAGTTGCAGTAGCTGGTGTTCTGCCAGTGTTAATAAAACTCCCTGAAAAAGAAAACCATCAGTGAAGATCATAAGCATCAGCTTTTCTTAAAATCCAAGGTTTGCACGATCTCAGTCACTCTGGGCTGCTGATCTCTCAAGTGCTTACCTTGCTTATGTTCATCATCAGCTTTGTCCTACATGAGGTCATATCACAGACCTGTTCAGGTTAAAGAGCATAACCAGGAAATTAATATATTTTTTCCCCTCATTTTTCCCCAACCAGTAGCAGCTTTTCTGCCCACCCCCCCACACAGTCGGGGATGACTAAGGGGCCCCCTTGCAGCCACGGGTATTGCAAGTACCTAAAGTTGGCTATGTAAGTTTTACAGGAGTGAATGTCTACTAGCAGGGTTTAACTAAGAAAGGGGCACTATGTTAGTGGTAAAATATTTAATGGGATTGTGAAGCTTGTTGCTTAATAAAATACTATTACTATAACCAGTGATTTCTTTGAATTTTAAAGGAGACTAAATACAAGTTATTACCCATCTGGTTTATTAAGTACACAAGACTGCTGTACTAGCTTTTGTTGGTTCGACAGACCTGTTGCAAAATATCAGGGTAAGGCAACCTGCTGCAGTTGGGGTGCCCCCAGGAACAGGGGGCCCCCAGCAACCACAGGGTTCGCTGGTGCCTAAAGTCGGCTATGTGCATAACCCAGAGACTGTTCATGCTATGGAAAAGACTTCCCATACATGTCAAGCAGAGCACCTCACTGGCCCTCTTAAAGAGAAATCTTGATGAGTAGATGGGAAATACAAAATTCACCCTGGGAATCACTCCAGTGGCTCTACTTGACAGAGGCACTAGGAACTAAGATTGGGTGGCATGATGCCAGGGTAATCTTATGGGCTAGGCTTGTAAAGGCTCCAGGGCCATTAACATAGTACACACCTATGAACCTATGTTATGGCCTAAAACACTGACTGTATCTGCAACTTTGCATATTTCTCTGTATGATGAAAAAATGCCTGTTCTCTTATAGGCATAGGGTACATTGTAAATTATAAATATAGGAAGAAACCTGGTAAACTGGAAACTTTACATTGTGTCATGAATCCAAAATAAAGTCTTTTCTGAAATCCAGATATAATGAGGAAGAAATTGTTAAAAGTTACCGTTAAACCAGCTCTGTCAATCTCTTTTTTAACTAATATACCAATCCATATGTGCCCTAATGGTCAAAGATGTGATTACTGTAAACCATTTTAAGGTAATTAAAAACATGTTTTTAAAATGAATTTTAAATGCAGAGCTAGGTGCACACTTTATACCATCAAAAACATTGTTCTCTACATATATTTGTAATTTTTTTTCTTGTGTCCACCTGCAATCATTTCAGAGAAAATAATTTTAATGAGTATGCTACATTAAAGTAAGCTATGGCTTTAATATAGCTATGGTATTTATGTTTCAAATAACTGAGTGAAATCAGCAGTGAGTTGTGTGGTTCTATTTGATGTATGAATTCTTCCTGAGAAATTATTGTTTGGCTTAGGAGAATGGTAGTGAGGACATTCTGCTTAAATATGTGAAACTTTGTTGTTGTGAATAAAATATGTTTTTGTTTGCCAAGAAGTTTCCTGAAGATTTGTGGACTAATGAGACTTATTTGGATATAGCTACAGGTTGTGACCTGGGTGCCTGCAACTCTTAGACCTCACCCAAACTAATGTCTTGAACTCAACTTTGTAGCTATGTCAGCAGCCTTCTCTGAACACCTTCTTTTTCCCTATCTTCTGGAACAAAATGTCTCAACATATAATGCAGCCCATCCATCTTCCTAACAGTTTTCAAAGTCCAGCTTAAGCTTTTGAACCAACACTTGCTAATATCAATATTTGAATGCTGGCTAAACTTATATCTTTCTAGATGTATACCTCACAGGAGCAAAATAATGCTGGCTATACGGAATAGACATGTCTGCATTACTGTCTCAGTATAAAAATGAATATTCATTAGTCTCTGCCAATTTGGACCACCCAACAATGAATACATAGTGGGATGAGACCATTTTATTCTTACATTGTCGATCTGGTTATTTCCATATATTTTCTACAGTACTTCTTTTCTTCTTTGTTATACTGTACTTGTCTTTGTAAAATCTAGTTAACTAAATAAATCCTGCATAATCCTACATTCCAGGCTGATACCGAATAGGTCAATTTTGATAGTGCTACCCCTCGTTACCAAACTGAATAAATAAATAAATACATGCATGAAAAAATACATACATACATACATGATACAGAGAACACGTAAATCATCAGGTGTCAAGAAATGGAATAAATTCCTTGTTTTTAAAATTTTATAAATAAATGAGCCAACTCACAATTGTTTAGACTTGACAAAGAAAAGTGTCTATATATGTATGTTAAATACATGGAGAAAAACATGGCTGCAGTTACATGTATGATCTTGCAAGGACATTGTTTGTAAAACAGTAACCTAAAATTACTAACATGCACAATTTAATGCAGGATTTGAAAAAAATTAAAGTTGATAAAATCTAGTGACATGATTTACATTTCTGTACTAATTCTAGTGTTCAAACAGTAATTGTATCAGGCACAAATCATTTGCACTACAGAAGTAATGATAGCTATGTCACTGAGTGAGCAACAAAGGAAGTATGTGGCATAATGCAGTACATATATACCTTGAACAAAAGTTATACACTGTGGAAAGTCATAATGACATTTCTTAGTAAGCCATTGAAAATGCATATCTGGTACAGTGAAGTTTACACTGTAACTGGACTGTGCAGTGGCAAATGGAGCCCCAAGATGCAGTCATGGAGACATGTTCAGAAAAAAAACTGGTAGAAATCTTATCCATAAGGAAATTAAAAAAGGAGTGGGTAAAGAAGACTGGACAATACCACTGGACTATTTTTAGTATGCCTAATATAAAAACGGCAAACCTTAATTAGCTTTTTGCTATACTTAATTTCTTTTATTGACTTCGGGAGAAGAGGTAACAAACTTCCGAGCAGTGGAGTTTTTGAGGGCTAGAAACCACTAGACCCAACATAAGGAAAAAAAAAACTTCTTCAGAATGCATTTGCTGTGGAACCCATTCCTGATGCATATAAGCTTAATATAACCAAGAGTCAAAAGGCAGGTAGACTAACAGAGCAAGAAATTAGCATAAGTGAAAATTACATGCAGATTATGACAAGGATAGCAGAATAAGAGAGAGAAAGAATATTTCTGTATCGCATCGATCACCATTTTTTATCTATTTGTTTTTTCAGGTAAGCCACTGGATACATTTTTTTCATTTTAAGGAATAACTTAGGAGTACTATCTAGTTAAGTGACTTCCTCGGAGTCATGCAGTAGGCAAACAAAGGTAGAAGGAATCAAACCCTGTACTGTCAGCACAGGAAGTAGCTCATAACTACTCAGAGCTGTAGTCATGTGCACTATCTGCCAGCTAGAGTTCTTGTTGAAATTGCGAAGACTACACTTTTGAATACTTGAACAGCAAGGCAAAGTGCAAAAAGGGTACTATATATAAAGTTTTGAGTTTGCAGTGAATCTTAGTATACTCCTCCTCCACGATTCTGCAATCTCAAAGAGAGTATATACATAGGAAGGTACTGCAGTCTCAGAGTTAGTATGTTTAAAGTAATGGCTCCAGGGACACAGGTACACATCCCTGGGGACAGGGAGACAGATACACAACACTAAGGATGGAGAGACAGAGACACAGCGCTGGGAATTGGCAGACAGACACATAGCACTGGGAGTAGGGAGGCAGACACACAACAGTGGGCATAGGATGACATGTCACAGCACTGGGGAGAGGGAGACAGGCGCATAGTATTGCGAGCAGGGAGACAGATACACTGGGCAGCAGTGTGGATCAGTGGAACTGCCTCTGCCTCACCACTTCAGGGTCTGTGATTCAGTCCTCATTTCTGGTCTACCTTCTATGTAGAGTTAGCATGTCTCCCCATATCTTAATGGGTTTTCTCCACTTAGCTTTCTTCCCACTTCCCAAAACTCTCTCCTTTATCATCCATGTATTTCTTCCCTAGCAACCTTTAAAACTAGTCTGGTGACTGGATGGTGAATGCAAATTTTCATCTGGCATATGTCAGTAAAATCTACTTTCGGGGGGATACTATGCCTCCCACCAGTACTAACTGATGCAATTGAAATTGTTGATGTTCCCTTGTGCTGTAAGCTTAGTAAGAACTGAAGCTATAGCACTGATAAAAAAGAGACAGATGGATAGCACTGCGCACAGTGAGACAGGTACATAACACTGGGAGCAAAGGGATGGTCATGTAAAATTGAGGACAGGGAGACAGCCACATAAAATTGGGGATAGGCAAAATCCACTGGGGTTATGAAGACCAATACATACCACTGGGGATAGATAGTCACATGCAGAACATTATGAACAGGAAGATAAATAGATAACACTGTAAATAGGAAGACACATAATATTGGGGATACAAAGAGAGATACATAGCAGTGGGAACATGGGGATAGACAAAACACTGGGTATACAGAGACAGATATATAGCATTGATAGGGAGACAGACACATAACCCAGTGGAATGTATATGCATAACACAACATATAGGGAAACAGATAAAAGCATTCTCAAAAGGGAGACAGATGCAAAATGCTAGCAATGGGGAGACATATGCACAGTATTGGGGAGGAAGACAGACATAAAATGAAGGGTAGGGAGAAAAACACACAGAGCTGAGGAAGGACGGCTTATATATGCCACTGTCGATAAGGGCATAGACATCATAGACACACAGCACTGGAGAGAGACTGAGTCACCAAGGGAAAACTGAACATTGTTCTTGCCCATGGAAGACCAAAAGAAAGAGAACTGCTGAGGAGCACAGTTAAGAGAGACTCTGTACCTGCTGTGTAGAACATTATTGTAAAAACACTTAACTTGTTTTGACTTTCAGTGAGAATTATTTGGAAAGGACTCATATTTTCTGTTTGTATTCAATATAATTACAATTCTTCAAAAACTGGTGGTCTCCACCGAATATATATATATATATATATATATATATATATATATGTATATATATATATATATATATATATATATGTATATGTGGTGCACAAGCATATGGTTGACCGGTGAATGGTTGACCAGGTATGGCCAAAAGGAGTGCAGTAACATCACAAAAATGTGATTGCAAGTGTTGCGAATCATAAAATCCCATTTCCTTTTTGACACATGTCAGCACTTGTTTTAGGCTGTAGAGCGGTTAGAAATGTCGAATTCAGTGTTTTTACAACATTCCAACTGTTCTGCGTTACAGGATTCCCATAGAAAAGTCGGTTAAATATATAGTTGAGCAATGTGCATTCGACCATATGAATGTAAACCATATATATATATATATATATATATATATATATATATATATATATATATATATATATATACACACACACACACACACACACACAGACATATATATATATATATATATATACATATATATATATATATATATATATATATATATATACATAGATATAGATATAAATATAAATATCATGACAAAGTAAAAGTAATCAAGACCATCAAACTAAACTGAGAATAAAAAAGAGATGGGCACATAAAACTGAGGGCAGGGAGGCAGGCACATAAAACTGGGGATAGGGAGACAGATGCATACAAATCAGAAATAAATACATAAATAAAGTAAGTGCTTTGTTTTGCTCTCACTCACAGTTGACTAATAATGTGGATTCTGATGGAACATTGAACTTTTAATATATATTTTTGGGAGTCTGTAATTTAGGTAAATGAACTATCTTGCACTGTAGAGCTGGCTACCCACTTTTCACAATGAGTAGCAGTCATAACAAAATACATTTCATAACGCATCCTATCATGAAATTTGTTTTCTATGCATTTTTATATTTATTTTATTCCCCATGCTTCATTGTTTGCAGGTTTGCACTGCTCTTTTTATAGAGTATGACTGCAAGCAGGTTTTATAAATGCATTTTATTGAGGGGGTTTCAGACGGCACTAGTTTAGGCTACCAGAGGTAATTGTTTTCATTTCAGTTTTTGGGGTGATTTTTTTTTCATTGGGTCTTTTTCATTTTATTTATTTATTTATTTTATTGTTCAGGGCATGAATGGGGATGGCGGGTGTTTTTTTTCGGGGGGGGGCTCTGCATTTTAATATATGTTTAGGTTTCCCAATTCCTTTCCATGGCTGCAGTTTTGTATTGTCCTTTTTATAGAATATTGTCACAGGCAGGCATTGCTTTCACCTTTTTTGCTTGAGAAGTAAAGGCGAAGCCAAAAAATGGGTGGACAAAGATTCAAAATAAAGAACAACTATTAAGTATTACTCTAATTCAGTTTAAACACACACACACACGCACACACGCACGCACGCACACGCGCACACGCGCACACACACACACACACACACACACACACACACACACACACACACACACAAGCAAGGCAATGATGTGGAGTGAAAATATAAAAATAAAACAGTACACTCCACAGAATACATAGAGTGGTAAAACATATCAGCTCCAGATACAAAAGATTTGCTCTCAGTGTAAATGACCACTAACACAGTTGTTTTGGAATCTGGTCCCTGTAATAAGCCTGTTTATTGATAGACCTTACACCGAAGTGAGTCACTTACACTGACATCATGTCTTTCAGAATCAGGGCAGACTTACACTGAGAGCAACTCTTTTGGAATCCGGCCAATTGCCCTGACTTTGTGAAGCATTATATTTTACCAGTCCATGTATTCTGTGCTATTCATTGTTTCAGTTTCACTTTAAAAGTTATAGAACAACATTTTTTGCAATATATATGCATTCTAAAAAGTATGAAGCTATAATGTCTAAAATTATTAACTGTAATGCTTAGTGATTTATTAAATAATTAAAAAATATATGCCGGATTGTGTGAAATATGTGGCAAAAATCATAAGACATTTTGCAAAATCAAAGGTAGTTGAAAGTATGCAAGCAAGTTTTTTTGGGGAAAATTGCACATACATAAGCTTATTCGTTTGGAATCACCTTCCTGGTTGTTGTAAATATGTAATTACCTTCCACAATGTTTAATAAAGAAAGTTTGTGTGTGTTTATTTTAAAACTGAGTAGTAAGAAATGAAAGAAAACTTGCTAACCAGTACTAACAAAATAACCTATTTCAGAATATTTCAGCCATAAAAGATCACTCAGGAAAAAATGTCTAATTTAGAGCATCTTAACGATATCTAATTGACAATGTACACCTTAAATGTCTGACTGTAATAAAAATGGCCACAGTAAAGTATTCTAATTTGCTTTAAATGCACACTAGTCCTGCAAATCTAGACCAATGACTATTTAACTTACTTATGACAACAGGGTTAGTCATTCTCTTCCACAGCAACTATGACTCCTTTGTTTACTGTGTATACCTCAGATGCCTCATTGTGGTAAACATAAATAATAATTATGGATGAAGTAATGTATTTCAAAATTGAGTCACACAAACACATAGTAGCACAGTAAAGTATTCCAACTTATTTCATACAACTGCAATCTAGTTCTGCAACTCTAGAATGCTTAAACAGAGTATTCCAACTTATTTCATACAACTGCAATCTAGTTCTGCAAATCTAGAATGCTTAAACAGAGTACACAATAAGAAGGTATGTTTCTTTTGTCCACAGCAACCCAGAATTTATATGCTATTTCCCACATACATAGCCTTTGATTGTGATAAAATATCTCTCAACCTTTTACCATAAAAATCAGGGACACAGTTAAAAAAGGAGATAAAACCCCCAAATCAGACTGAATTATTTGCCTCCCTCAGACATTTCCAGTGGAGACCATATGGCTAATTAGCATTTAGCATGGCTGCGGAGACAGACCCTTTTTAATTCTACAGACTGTGACAAATCTCAGCTGTGGGCCTGTCTCTGAATGAGAAATGGTTAAAATGAGTGGTTAGCTGCTTGCGTTAGGGCTTACACCACTGTTAGTGACCATTTCTGAATTCAAGTCTTTCTATTAGCAAGCATTTTCTGAATAATATAAAGTTTGAAAAATGTATGTCATTATTTAATAACTGCATGCCTCAAAGATTTTCCAGAAAACAAATATGAGGCAAAATCAGGGACATTCTGTGAAATCATGGGTAGTCGAGATGTATGCATGGATTGCCACTAGGTTCCTAAAAAATTTCCCTTTCCTTGAGGGTTAAGTTAGGAAAAAGTTTCCTCTTTTTTTTCTCTCATAAATGTATTTAAATTGTCCCTCACAAACTTTCTCATAAGTTGAAACCAGGGTGTTGGGGGGTGGCATAAAGGTACTCTTCCTACATAACCCATCATATTGTGCGTTACAGGGCACAGTTCTGTCAGCATAGAATATTTTTAAATAGCACTTTCTGGTGAATAACTTCAACTATATAATAGCTTGAACAATATCAAGGTTATAACTAGGAATGAAGGTAAAACCTTTCCTAAAAATAGATAAACTAGACTCAGACCAAGTGACAATGGACAAATTAAAAACTTTAAAAGTATCTAAATTGTTAATAATTAATATTTCACAACCAGATTTACATAAAGTTAGCATCTGAATTTCCCCTATGGGTTTAAATGAGTTTGGGTTTTAGAAAAGTCCTTGAGCAATGGTTTGATTCCTAGAGGTAGAGTTCATAGGTTAGTACTAGGCTAACTACCCTTGTAGGCCTAGACAATTACTCCCATGTAAGAATCAAACCCTGCCCCTTGTGATTGTAAGCTAACCACGTTAACCATTATGCCAATGTCCCACCTCTTTGTTTATACTATATACTGCTGCTATCCATCCCGATGTGTTTCTGTGTAATAAAGCAAATAAAGAAACTACACTGCCTGTTCGTCTTCAAGAGTAAACCATGACCTGCAACAAGCCCCACAGAAAGAACATGCAAATGCCAAAACAGGAATTGGCCAGAGGTCAGGATCAAACCTTGTACATGGAAAATGAATACCATAATCATTGGGCTAACTGCTCTCTCCTGTGCATGGCTAGCTAGTCTCTCATAATGTCTGACTTGAGGGGAATCTAAATAAAAACTTTCTTCATTAACATTGTCACATAAATCGTTAACAGAATCCAAATTGTCCCTATAAGATACAACTCTGTTGCCCCTTCCTTGCCACGGAAATGGAAAAACTTTCCGAAGCTCATAGTCAGTCCTATCTCTTGTTAGCTTATGAGCTTTACATGTTTATTTTTAACAATATTAGTATCAACCTTTGAAAAAAATCTCAAAGTGCTGATATTTAATGGTACAGAAGGACAAGTTTCTTAATGTTCTCATTGGCTACCCTCAGCTCATTATCTAAAACATAAATTTTCCTGTCATTTTCCTTAATAAGCATTTTAAAAAGTGCAATACCTGTGTCATTATATAGCTTCACAATTTGCTGGAAGAAAGCTAATTAGGTTCAACTTCCACACATTAGGACATTTCCAGGCCTATAACCTCTTCTTTACAACATTACTACAAATGCATTCTGAAAAGTAATAATTTTCGAGCTGTAGGTTTCTAATCTTGAAATGTTTATTTTCAAAGTCTGTAATTAGGGTTTTTAAAGTAGAATCACCTTGTTTGATATTGCCAGAAAAGGAAAGGTAGTTTGAATGCAGCCAGACATCAAAATCAATGTCAGATACATTGTTAGATGATAGTTGAACACTTGGTGTGGAAGCTGAAGCAGAACTACCATTCACCACGGCTTGTGCATAAGTCCATGGCAATTGGATAAACATCTCCTGGCTGATGTTATCATTTTGACTCTGTAAAGGAACAGGGTTTTAATTCATCTGGAGCCACAGAAGTAGCGTATTTAGAAACTTGCTGTATCAGCAAGGTAAGGTCTCTAGGCAGATATGTAATCACTTAAAGAAACCGGGATTCAAAGAAACAAGATGGAGTTGAAAAACAAACCAGTAAGAAAAGACACCACTAACTTGGATCCTGAATAACTTTTTATTAAGTAAAATAAATAAATAGGTGGCTGAGCACTTTTGTCTTTATCAGTGAAGAGACTTCATCAGAGTAAATTTCATTTGAATTTTGAAACATAATGAAGTATTTTCAAATATCCGCCCACCAATAGGAAATGTTAAACTAAATTAATTGAGTGTTAAAAATCATTCCCAGCTAATGAAAACTGCAATTGACCAGTATGCAGCCTAACCATAAAGAATGTAAACAAAGTTAAAACCATCAGAAAAAACTGCTGAAACAGTGTCAGAGTTGAATGGCAGCTGATATACAGTACAAACATTATGAAGAATTGTTTTGTACACATATAAAATAAAAGGAAAAAGAAAAAAGGAAAACAATTAGCTAAAAAAACCATTACAAAAATTAATTAACTGTTAAATAATGGCTGCTTTACTCTTTCAAATACTAGAAAGTAATTTGTACCTGGGGCAAGTGAGGCATTGAGTTTCATTTGCCAGGTTACCTCTTTACATTCTAGTAAGATTTTGATAATCCCACACAGAGGGGTCACAATAATCCTGTCAATAACAAAAATATATATATTTTTAAATTTGAACACATGACAGAGTGCCTATAAAGAGTGTTTGCATTTTTCTTTTTGTTGATGTCATATATATGCTCTTATTGTTTTCCCCACATAGAATGCATCACAGGAGCTGCACAAAGTCAAGTACACTACATAGGTGGTATTACAGTTAACTTTCTCTGGACATGGAATGGTTCTCCCATAAATGGAAACTACTGCATAAGGACCTTCGTATATGCCTTCCAAAACTACACTGTGCCTTTCAAACTTTTATGTAATCCCACTGTAATGGCTGACTGTGTTTATGATAAAGTAGTATGTCACAAGATGGATTGGAGGATAGGAAACATCCTGGCAGAGACACCATTTCTGTGCAAGGAGTATGTTCTGTATTAGCCATAAGGGGAATATTGATACTTAGTGCTGGTTGGAAAGGTACATCTCAGTGGTGGAACTTTAAAGTTAAGATGTATATAGATATAGCAGAAGGGAGATTCATACAAGTAGAAGAAGGTGGGTAAGCATTCATGGACTAGGAAGAAAGAAAGAAAGAAAGAAAGAAAGAAAGAAAGAAAGAAAGAAAGAAAGAAAGAAAGAAAGAAAGAAAAAAAGCTGTTGCAGACCATAGTGGTGGAATAAAGAATAGTGACTTGGAGAACAGCTGAGTAGTATAACTTTGAAATATATGGAGTCAGGGTACAAAGGCAATAGAGATGAAAGCAGTGATATAGGAAAGGGAGAGTAGACATTACTAGTATTACAGAATCATTGGCAAATGACAAGATGAGGTGAAACATAAAAATACTTTGATATATATTGTTGAGGAAGGGACAGAGGGATGAAGATGGAGTAGATATTTATGTAAAGGATGGTATTGAATGTGTGGTCTCAGAAGAGAATGGACATCACCATATGAAGCTGATAAGGGAAGGTGAAAGAGCAGAATCCAAGGTAGACCTATCAGTAAAAGTATAAGACAATGGGAAGTGATGGTGGAGTAACAGCAGTTCAGCCTTCAGAGTTATCACTGGAGCATGGTCACAAGTGGTAAGACAGAGTAAGAGAGTTGAGGATAAAGAAGGTAATACTCATAAGGGATCTGAATCTGCCAGGAGAAGACTGGGAGACTGTAATCTGAAGAAACTGAGGAAGTCAGACCTGGTTGAGAACCTGGACCATGCTGAATTCAGAAGACTGATGTATCACAATACCTGAATAAACAGAATTCTAGGTGTGGGCCTTACCAAGACAGAGGTGGCCAAGAGGGTCTGAGTGAAAGAATCAGTGTTGTCTCCTCTTACACTCAGTCCCTATCTTCCATCATAGAGCAGAGCCTGTAGTCGCTACATCTGACCTTGGAATTGCTGGAGCTCTGCCACAAGTCCCTACACCTACAAGACTACTGAGAACTTTGGCAGTGTTTAATAGCCTGTTGTCACTACATCTTACATCCATATTACAGGAGCTCTGCCACAAGACCCTACACCTACAAGTTTACTGAGAACTTTATTATCCTGCAGTCACAAGATCTGACCTCAGTATTGCAGAAGCTCTGCCACAAGGCCCTGCACATATAAGATACTGAGAATTTTATCAATGTTTAATAGCCTGCGGTCACTACATCTGACCGATATATCACAGGAGTTTTGCCACAAGGCCTAAACCTACAAGTTTACTAAGAATTTTGACAGTGTTTAATAGTCTGCGGTTCATTATATCTGACCTCTATATTGCAGGAGCTTTACCACAAGACCCTACACCTGCAAGTTTACTGAGAATTTTGTCAGTGTTTAATAGTCTGCAGTCACTACATCTGACCTTAATATTGCAACCTACAAGTTTACTGGGAATTTTGTCAGTGTGTAATGGCCTGTGATCACTACATTTGATCTCAATATTGCAGAAGCTCTACCACAAGGCTCTACACCTACAAGTTTACTGAGAATTATGTCAGTGTTTAATAAGCTGTGGTCAATACATCTGACATCAGTATTGCAGGAGCTCTGCCAGAAGGCCCTACATCTACAAGTTTACTGTGAATTTTGTCAGTGTTTAATAGCCTGCAGTTATTGCATCTGACCTTGATATTGCAGGAGCTCTGCCACAAGGCCCTACACCTACAAGTTTACTGAGAATTTTGTTGGAATATAATGTAAGCGCATTTATCATGAAGAACTTTGCTGTGTATACATTTTAATCAGTTAAATACATGTCTGCTCTGTGACTGAAAATCTCTGTGAAATACTCCTTGCACTCTAATGACCTTTACTAAGTTGGCCACTGTCCCCTTTTGCTTGACCTGTAGACTATACTGCATATGCCAGTTATTTAGACTCAGGAATTGGCAGATAACCTGTTTTATTTGCCACTCTTTTTAATTGCTTTGTTCGGGCTATAAACTTATTGCTCTCACTTATAAATTGACCTGACAATGGGCTTCTACCTAGTCAGACTTTCCCAGTAATCAAATACCAGTAAATAAATATATAAACTGATTTGTCAGTGGTGATCATATAACTGATGGATTAAATGTGGGTGAAAAGGGAAGAATACAAAGACAGTCATTGCATTGAGATTTTTGGAACATTGGTTGTGCTGAGAGGGAAAGTAGGAAAGAAGGACAAATGTGAGTAATGAGACTATTGAAAAGAGAGAGTAACAAGCTGCAGTAGTCAGTCAGGGAATGAGTACTCAGGTCAGCAGACAAAGTTTAAGGAAAATGTATAAAAGAAGTGAAGGTCTCTGTGGCTATCTTGGAATGTGAGGATAGCAAATAATGAAAGCATGGGAAGCAGGTGGTTGAAAGGACAGCTGTAGGAGGTGGAAAACACACAGCACAACGAGCTAGCAGAGCAGCAAAGGCACATGTTGAAAGTAAATCGGTTGAAGAGATCAGGAAAGGTCAGAGGGCTTTTTAAGTATATTGAAGAATACAAGAAGAGGAGGACAAATCATTCCAGTTAGAGCAGTATTTGGAGGAAGATAAAGACAGGCTATAAGAATAGTCAGAGTTATTGAATTAATAATTTGTTTCATTCTTCACAGAGGAAAATAAGTGGAGGTTGCAGTATCAGAAGAGAAATAGACTGGAATAGAGACAGTAGTTGGACAGCCAAAAGGATAGAGGCTAAAGAGACTGTGATGGAACTGACCATAGGGCCAATAAAGCACAATGACCAGATGGCCTACATCTCATGCCCTTCAGGCATCTAGACAATGTGCTGGAAGGTCCCCTGACAGAGATTTTTGTCAGATCACTAACCACTTCAGAACTGACTCATGACTTGCAGACATAAGTGCAGTAGCCTTGTATAAGGATGGAGCAGGAAACATCTGAGAAACTACCTGTCTTTTAGCCTATCAGCTTAGGCAGGGAAACTCATGCAGAAAAATCCTGAAAGAAAGGCTGGCAATCTCCCTGAGAGCAATCAACAAGGTTTCACAGCTGGAAGGATCTGCCAGTCAAATAAAATCCAATTTTATGACTGGACTACAGATGAACTTCACAAGGGACTACCAGAGGAGGTCCACAAATTGTAAGACATGGAATGTGTGAACTTCTTCCATGCTTTTGACTCAGTCCCAGGTAGGAGGTTGGCAGAAAATCAGAAGGGTTGGGGCTAGGACCAAAACTTTGGGAATGGATTGCTGCCTGGTTTAAGGGTAGAACAGAGGAATTTGTAGCAAGAGAGAGGGATAGCATAAGGAATAAGGAAACTGACTGGTATAGTACCTTATGAGTTTATTCTGGATTCAGCATTCTTCAGTTTGTTTGCTTTACAGCTGAGGGAATAATGAACAGGGCCAGGCCACTAGTACAGCAGTAGAAAAAGGGTGAAGAATCCAAGAAAAGTTGAGCAAGTCAAATAAAGAGAGCAGCTGAGGCTCATTACAGACAAATACAAAGTACTGCACTTGAGCCATAACAACCCTACTGAGAAATGCCAGATGTGGGGTTGAAGTGATCCCAAAAAAGCAGGGAAAGGATCTGGAGAGCATTGATCACTAATGGACGGGGGCCACCAGGAGAAGGGTAAGAGGGTCATATCAGCAGACAACTAAATTCTAGGGTGTATCCACAGGAGCATAGGCTTCGGAGACAAAGAGGTATGACTCCTAATCCACTAAGCCCTGGTCAGGCCCCACACTGAGTACTATGTGCACTTCTGGAGACTGTCCAAGGAAAGAGAATTCAGGCTGCTGTAAAAAGCTCAAAGAAAGGCACTGCGAGAGTGCATTGGATGGAGGAGAATGACATGAAAGGAGATACAATTCTTCTCATTTGAGAACAAAAGCAAGAAGAGAAGCATGATACTGATGTCAGTGAGATATGATGGAGTCATTCAAAAGAGGAAAATCTGAGGAGGAAGAAGATGGTGCAGACAGCAGAATGTAGGGACTAAAGGCTTTCTGCAACTTTGAAAGTTCTCTTTCACAAAAATGGCTGTAGACACAAATAAGGAATTACTAGTACAGGTGTTTAAATGAAGAAATCTATTGTGGTATTGAAGGACACATACAGAATAGAATGAAGGAGAAGGAAAGAGAGTGTGGAAGATGCATTTAAATGTCAGGGATGAGTTGGGTATGTGTGTCCCAAGATGTGAACTCTACATACACTCCACATGGAAGACCAGAGGTGAATGGTGCAGTCTGTCCTTTGGGGAATGTGGCATTACTTATGGAGAAGGTGAAAAACCCTCATACTGATGCATTCCATTGTCCTTTGAGATATTTGGGCATGCAAATGGGAATGGAAGAGTTTTATATCAAAAGTCCTCTAAAGGCTGCCTAGATGATGGCCATGCTGCAGTCATAGTTTCCACGCAATGGAGAATTAATGTGTTTTATCAGCAGTACAAGTGATATGATGGTCAGCAAGCATGGAGGTGAAAAATAATAAAAAAAAAACTCAGACAGAATGGATAACTCAAATAATTGAATTATACATTAATATTGAATAGGCTGTCCTCATTTACATATGAAGGAGTTAAAATAATACATTACATTTTTTCTGCCTCTTACATAAAATTATATTCAGTTTATTAGCATTTTACATTATCACTAATTGTGGCATCTTGTTATTTTTTGCAGACATGTTTTCAATGTCTTAGTAATTTTTTTTCTAGGAAAGCTGCAGTCCTGGTAGGAATAGATGATTCATTCATAAGAGATGTTAGAAGTTTTCATCGTGTTTTTCTTTCTCTAACACATATAAGATTCTGTTGGGGGAGGGGGGAGCAGCATGAATATAGGAAGGGGCTTCTCCAGGCAAATACACTAGTACCATTAACCAGAAATGGGAAGAACCCAGCATACACCTGGGTTTACTGTTTGCATTTCTAAGATTTGTATGGAAAGAATACACCTTTACCATTTATGAATGTCTCTTACTTGCCTTTGCTCTTTCAGTCTATCTTCATTCCTTCCAGTTACACATGGTACAGATTTGTGGCAAAGCTCTCCTGTTTTGCATGTTAGTGTTTAGCCATTCTTCATTGCAACTGTTTTGATGATGTGCTTACTAATAAAAAGTATTTAGACATTACTGAGGAATAATCCCAGATGTTGCCACAAACAACATGTCCTAATTCAGGGAAAATGCAGGCACTTCTTCTGTGGGTATTACAGCTGTATGCATCTCTTAGCTGTAGCATCAGTTGACTGTGATGTCATAATCCATGGTGAATAAGGGCATTTCTTTTGTGGGTATTAGTACTGTATGCATCTCTTAACTGTATTGTAAAATGGCTGTGATGCCATAATCCATGATCTGTATGCATCTCGTGGACATAGCATAAGCAGTGATGTCATAATCCACAGTAACTACATGGATTTCCTTTGTGAGTATTAGTGCTGCATGCATTATCTGCCTGTCATGTAAGCTGACTGTAATGTCATAATTCATGCCAAATGCAAGCACTTACTTTGTGGGTATGTATGCTGTATGCATTGTTTGGCTGTAGCATAAGCTGACTATGATAGCATAATCCAGGACAAGTGCAGGAACTTCCTTTGTGGGTAATGGTGTTGTTGTATCTCCTGTTTATAGCATAAAATGATTGCAATGTAATAATACATGGAAAATGCATACACGTCTTTTGTGGGTTTTAGTGTCGTATACATCACGTGGCTGTAATATAAGATGACTGTGATGTCATAAACCATAGCAAATGCATGGACTTCCTTTATAGGCATTAGTGTTGTGTGCATCTCTTGGCTATATTATTAGCTCACTGTGATGTCATATTCCATAACAAATGCAGGCTCTTTCTTTTTGGGAATTATCATTTATGTACCTTTTGGCTATAAAATAAGTTGATTGTGAAGCACATTGTCTAATGATTAACTGCATCCTAATATGTATCAGTTTTCAGTCTGAGATCTTCTCTTTGTTCTTTTTTTACTGGAATACTTTATTTATAAGAAAACATGTGTACTTTCTGTAGTGTATACTAAATCAGCATTAGATGCTTACAAATAATAAAGCATCTTTGGTATTTGTAGAATAAGTCAAAAAGTCAAGAAATAATAGTAGCATTATTTGGAAATTAGGTTAAATGAAACAATATACAGAATTATAAAAGTAAAGAGAAAACAAAACTTTTATGTTAAGGAAGGAAATCCCTGCCTTGGGATATAAATTTTTTATGCAGTCATAAAATAAACATTAACTTGGGGCATAGACACTGTCTGACTTATTTCCATACTAGCAAGGGAATCATTTGTAAAATGTGCCTGAGAATTCACAATAATGATATCTGGGTAATGCATCATGTTTTATAGACACACATAGACAAACAAACTGATAATAAAAATCTAACCTAAGGCATACACTTTAAAAAGTAACAGTGCATATCAGAATGTAAAAATAAAATGTATTATGGCAGTCATCTTTGCATATAGAGACATTCGGTTTTCACAGCAGTAGAAGGCATGACTCTGTCATGTGTCTCTGTTTGTTGCAGCTGGGCTAGCATGGCCACTCTCCCATTCAACTCTCTCTGTCTTGAATCCCTCTTTCATTTCATAATTGTACTACTACTATTAGAAAATTATTCCACCTGTCCACCACTTCCTTTGCAAATTGGAATATCCTAATGTCATACCTGAGTTTAGTTGCCACATTTTGCCATGCAAAAACCACCCACCAAACCTTCCTAGAACTTTGTGTATCCACATCTTCTTCCCCTTGTCTTGTCTGTTTTCTAATAAATACATATCCAGGGTTTCTAGCATTTAAACATGCTCCTTCCATTTCATCCTTTTTACTGTCCTGGTTACCGTTCTGGTTCTCTTTTTCTCCTTTGTTTCTTTCTCTTTGTGACCTTAAATATTCTATAGAAAACTCAATGTCTGATTTCTCCAATTCAATATAGAGGGATAGTTCCTGGTGGTGCTGCGGTAGTGTTGTCACCTCACAGTAAGATGTTGTTCTGTTCGATTCTCAGCTAAAGCGTCTTCTGTGTGGAAACATGCATGAATGGGCATACCTTCATTGAAGGTTGTGTGTCAGGGCTGGCAACGCGGCACGTAAAAATCTACTGCCAATCATTAGCGGACCAGAGTTCAGCTGTGGCGACCCCTAACCAGGAAAAGCCGAAAGACACAACACAACATTTCATAAACAGTTACCAGATCAGACATTGTAGTTAAAAATAACAGAATAGTTCAGACTAATTACATAAAACATGGAATATGTATATACAGTTTTGTTGTCTATGTAATTAGTCTGACTATTCTGTTATTGCTTGCATTTCTGTATTTTTTTGTTTGTAAAATGTTTTGTATTTCACCCTGGCTAAGCCCGAAATTGGTTAACATTGATCAGTGCACTACCCTGACAAGCAAATATCAATAAATAAATAAACAAATAAATAAAGTGACATATCTTCCTCCCCTGAGTTGGCCCTAGATAGCCCAGTATCTTAATTGTGCCCATTATAGCACCCAAACACAGTGTTGTACTTCATTTTGTATGTGATAAATGATCCTAGGCATAGCTCTCAACCTTCCATCTCCAAAATGAGGAACACTAGCCCTCATAATGTGGAACAAATGAGCAAAATGTGGAACACATACTAATGGCTTACTAACAACTTCAACTAGGAAAGCTATAGGATGGTTAAAATATGCTGGTTTTACTTATAAAAAAAGATCTTTTAATGAATTAATATGATTCATTTCTATTTACCATGGATTTCACTTAAAAAATTCCTAACACTGAATGTGTGACAGGGTCTTTCAATGTGGAACATTGGGGAACTTTGAGGAACATGAACTTTTTAAGACCCCAAATGAGGTACGTTCCTCATAATGAGGTACACTTGAGAGGTATGATCCTAGGTTTTTTTTTTCTGTTCTGTAGGCTTTATATTTATCTTCTCATCTTCTAGGATTTACATTTATTAGCACTGAAGTATAGTTGATATTTATTTGCCCGTTCATGCAACCTGTTTATGTTCCATTCCATGCTCTTTCATGAATCACCAATGACCCTATATGTATCACTAACACCACATAGTTTTGTTTTCATCTCTGAGTATTATATCTGAGTATATCTGCCACAGAGAAGCTGAAGGGGCCAAACCTATGTATGACCCTGTGGTATCCGTTTATCACCTCCCTTTCTCTAGATGTCAATTCCTATTTTCACTAAACTCTATTTCCTTCTTTCCTTTCAGTTTCCTAAACATTTACCAGATCAGACATCATTGTTAAGTTTAAAGTAAATGCATCCCTTTTAATAGTAAATATTAAAATCAAAATTCAAAATTAATTTTTCTTTTATGTCTTCTATATTCTGAATAGGGAACAGCAATCACATAATAACAAGATAAAAAGTATTGAGTTTATTTAACAAAAATTGAGCACTTTCATCAGTTTATAACAAATAGCTTTATCAGAATATTAAACACACATTTTTTGGTATATTTAAACTTAACATACTAAGTCACATGTTAATGCTATGGCCAATAAAAACAAAGAGTTTCCTAACAACCAAATACTATTATAGGGCTAATAGTTTCATATCAAGTATGAACATAGCTTTAACAACAATAATAAACATATATCCAACACAACTTTTTATTTTTTGGTCTTGATAGAGTGGTCAAGGACCCTCGGGGTGGTCCTTGGGCTGATATGATCAAATTTAGAGAACTTGTTTGGCAAATTGGCCTAAGCACATGTGTTTTTCCTGGACTTAATGACTTTTTATCAATATCTAGTGTATTAAAATTATATTCATACTTAATTTGAAACTATTAGTCCTGATATTTAAGGATTGATTAATGTATTTTGGGGCAAATTATTATGTTTTCATGTTCTTATAACATTTTTCAAGTCTTTACAAGTGATGGAGTTTTTTAGACAGTATTTGGTTGTTAGGAAACTATTTCACCAGGATTCAGTAAACTCAGTGTAGGCTCCATGTAAACCCTACATGGAGTGTATCTGTGTACACAACTGAGATCAGCTCTCAGTAACATGCAATACATATTAATATGTGCATGGTGTGGTTAAACAAGGTTTTGTGGCATGCACCAGTGCATCTGGCCATGGAACCTATCTGTGAATGTGGAGTGGGTTTGGGCCTGGTTTGGTCATGGCCGACACTTGCTGTATCACCTCAAGGTGTTGTTTATCTCATGTTGATGATCAGGTATATACGCACAACACTGTTCTTTGATTAAAGCACACGTACCACCTCTCGCCCTAGGGTGAAGTCAAGAGCCATACGGTTCTGGAGCACTACAGTTCTCATAGCATTCATTTCATCAGTTATCAATTCAAGAGCAGAAAAAGTTGCATTACTCATTACTTCGAGAAGTTTGGACAGTTTTCACAGCTCCCAAATCGATTTCACTGCACCATATGCAGGTAATATGCCTGCCCACGATATGACAGCATCACTCAAGTCCATGTGTGTCAGCTTGGTACCCACGGTATGATGGCCTTTCCAGCCCGCCTCGATCCATCCCACTGGATTTTCAGGCTTCCTGACAGCTTTCTTGGCTACATCTTGGGTATTTTTAATATTTCCCTGATGCAAAACTGCAGTGTGTCATATGGCCGGAACCAGGTACCCCAAAAAACAACTGCCGGACCAATTCTCAGGTAACCATTTATATGCTTTCTTACCACACACAAAATAACAATCCTCTACCTTAGTAGTTACTTTGCTATGAAATGGCTGCCCTGCATGAAACATTTTCCTATCTATTACAGACAGTTGCTTAAAAAGTACAGGATTACGTTGCACTTCGTCAATAGTCTTATGCATGGACTCAAGAAATGAGTCATAATTCAAATTACAAACTGTATCCATTTTGTTTGCTTTGATATAACATTTGTAATGTACAGTCACATTGCACTTGCTCCAACCCACTTGAATTGTACCATTGTGACATACAATTCTCTTTTGTGTCACAGGCAAATACAGTGCTACCTTATCATGTGCTTTGATAGCTACGGTGTCATATACCAAATTTTCCCAGGTCTCATTGACCCCTAGGGGGACTGCAGTCATTAATAACCCCCCGTATGCTGTTGGTATGGCTGTGCAAATCCAGCAATTCGAAACATTAAAAGTCTCAGCATACACACGTGTAATTGCCTGATAAGTATTAAAGTTTGGGTGTCAGTCTATGGTCGGCTCATCATGTTTGATCAGTTCAACTTTTATGGCTGGGAAAAGGGAAGGCCACAACAAGAAGATCAATGTTATCAGTATGGCTATCAGAATAATCATGCAAATTTTCTGAGGTTGTTCTGCATCTCTGTTTGCTCTATACCTGGTCATTTTGTTCTCGTTGTACAACAGTAACAAGGTTTTTGTCCAGTTCAAAGTTCTTAACCAGTTTACAGTGTGTCAAATGAATCCAAGACGCTCGCTCCGTGATCTTGACTGCAGTGGGTGTCGACAGTAGTACCCGGTATGGCCCTTTCCACTTCGGAGAACTCCAGTTCTTTTTCTTCATCACCTTCACCCAGACCCATGCACCTGGGGCTACTGCTGCTTCCGATGGTCTGGTTTGCTCTTTATCTGAAACAGAATTTAACTGCAAAAGTTTGTTATTCAAAAATCGCCTCATATACCCCACAAGTGAACTGTCAGCCTCCTGCTCTGCAGGCATGAGAGGTTTCCATTGAGGTGTATAATATGCCCTCCCAAACAGAACTTCAAAAGGAGTTAACCCTTTTGCATTTGGAACAGTTCTCATGCTCAACAGTGCCAGAGGTAAACAGTACACCCAGTTCTTTTGTGTCTCACTAATCAATTTTCTAAGCTTGTTTTTCAAAACCCCATTATGCCTCTCTACTAATCCTGCAGATTGGAGGTGGTATGCACAATGATTTTTCAGAGAAATCCCGAAATAATGACTGAGTTGTTGTATAGTTTGATTTACAAAGTGTGTGCCATTGTCACTATAAATCTTTTCCGGTATGCCAAATCTAGGAATAATTTCTTAAACGAGGACTTTCGCAACAGTAGCTGCATCTGGATTTTTAGTTGGAAAAGCTTCCACCCATTTGGAAAACATATCTATAATGACAAGGCAGTACTTTTTATTTTCGCATTTGTTCAGCTCTATAAAATCCATACAAATAGTATGGAATGGATACGGTGGTGTAGGGAAACTCCCTTGCTTAGGTTTTAATGCCCCTTGTGCATGATGCGTGTTACAAACATGGCATGCTACACAAAAATGTTTTGTGTAGTTTGTAAATCCATACGTTGTAAACACTCGATTCACTAACTGTACCATCCCCCCTGTTGAGACATGGCACTGCCCATGGCTCAACAAAGCTGCATATCTAAACAAGTTAGATGGTAAAATCGGTTTCTTTTCTTTGGAGATGTACAGTCCCTTCTCAAGGATTGCTCCTCGTTTTATCCACTTCTGTTTTTCTACATTTGTAGTAAGTGTTTGCATTGTTTTTAACATTTCTAGGTCTAAAATCTCAGATGGTTGTAACTCCTCACTCAAAAGAAGAACTTCTGAAGCTGCTTGTTTTGCAGCTGTATCAGCCCTCATATTACCTTTTGAAATTCTATCCTGTTGCTTGGTATGAGTTACACATTTGCAAATAGCTACTTTCTGAGGTAACTGAATAGAGTCTAATAAGTCTAAAATAAATTGCGCATGGTTAATTGGTTTACCAGTAGATGTTATCATTCCTCTATTTTTCCACTGCTGTGCAAAAACATGTACAGTAGAAAAAGCATACTGGCTGTCAGTAAAAATGTTCACTCTTCTACCTTTTGCCAAGGTACATACCCTTGTCAAAGCAATCAATTCTGCTGCTTGTGCAGATAAGTTGAGTGGTAAAGACTTTGCTTCTAAAATCTCAGTATCAGAAACTACTGCATATCCCACTAGATTCTGTCCTGTAGGAACCCTCCTGCATGAGACGTCCACATAGTATGTCACCTCAGCATCATCCAAGGGAACATCTGTGAGATCTCTTCTAGGTAGTGTATTTTGCTCAATCTCCTGCAGGCAGCAGTGTGGTTTGCCATCTGCAGGGGTTGGGAGCAAGGTTGATGGATTCAAAGTTGTACATCATTCAATTGTCATATGGCATTGCCTCAACAGTATAGTCATACAGGAAAGATGTCTAGCAGGAGAAAGATATGCTACATTTTCTTGCAGTAAAATAATCGCGACTGCATGAGGCACTGTCAATGTGAGAGGGTGGAACAATACTACTGAGGCTGAAGCCTGCACTGCCATTGCAGCTGCAACTACTGCTTGTACACAGTGGGGCAAGGATCACGCCACTGGGTCTAGCTGTGATGAATAATAATCTACGGGGCGTTGTTTGTCCCCATGCTGTTGTGTTAACACTGATGTCATATAACCTTGCTTACAATCTACAGTTTGGAAAAATCGTTTATGATAGTTTGGTAATTCAGTTGTGGGCGGCACAGTGGTGCAGCGGTTAATGTTGTCGCCTGACAGCAAGAGGTTCTCTGGTTCGATTCTCGGCTGGGGTGCCTTCTGTGTGGAGTTTGCATGTTCTCCCTGTGTTCGCGTGGGTTTCCTCCGGGTACTCCAGTTTCCTCCCACATTCCAAAGACATGCATTTGGAGCATTACTCCCCGGGCCTCCGCTGAAAACAGGATCTGTGGAACCTAGTCGGACATTCCCGGTCAACAAATGTTAAATAAATAAATAAAATAAAAATAAAATAATCCTAAAACTAAGGAAGAAGCTATCAGTTGTTTCAGTTTGCAGAAAGCTGATTCTGCCTCTGGTGTCCACTGTAATAAATCTTGTGCTGCCATCGGCTTTTTGAATATCAAGTTAGTCAGTGGAGCAGATTCCAAGGCATAGTTTGGAATCCAACTCCGACAAAAGTTAGTAGTACCCAGGAAGGACATCATTTCCTTCTTGGTAGTTGGTTTAGGTGCTTGTAATATTGCTGTTTTTCTGTCTTCATCTAATATTCTGCCTTCTTTGGATATTACATATCCCAGGTATTTGACCTGGTTTTTCCAAAGTTGCAGTTTGTTTTTGTTTACCTTGTGTCCTTGAGTGGCTAAAAATTGTAATAATGCTATGGTATCCTCTCTGCATTCTTGCTGGGTGGGGGCTGCCAGCAGAATGTCGTCTACATAAAGTAAAATCTGACTACCTTTCGGTGGGATATATCCCACCAGGTTACTTGCCATTTCTTGTGCGAATATTGTTGGACTTTCACAATATCCCTGTGGTAGTCTCGTATATGTATACCGTTTCCCCTGAAATGTAAATGCAAACCAATATTGGCTGTCAGGGTGTATTGGTATTGAGAAAAATGCATTGCTAATATCTACCACAGAAAAATACTTTTGTTGAGGTTTCAAATCATTCAATAAAGTGTGTTGATCTGGCACCATAGGTGCCCTAGGTATAATTTACAGCTTGTAAATCTTGGACCATACGCCATTCTCCATTTGCTTCCTAACAGGAAATAAGGGTGTATTACATGGTGAATCAGGAGATTCTATCAAGACTCCTTCCTTAAGTAAGGCTGCTATTATAGGTTTGATTCCTATTTCTGCATCCTTTCTTAAGGGATACTGTCTCTTTTGAGGTCTAAATGCTGATTTCGGTGTGATAATAACTGGTCCTGCTTTATGAATAAGTCCTACATCTGATTTCCCTGTTGACTAGAGAGTCTCTGGTATGTCTCATAAGACTTTTTCCTCTTCCTCTAGTAAGAGTGCTACTCAGCTATCCTTACTTGCCTGTGAGTGTACAGCTGGGTGTGTCTGCATTATCCAATTTAATTTCTGCTTTTGTACTCCCTGTTCGGAAAGTTCCAATTCTGTCTGTTTTTCCCACCTTGTGACTTTTTCTCCTAGGTCTGCCCACTTCAAATTTCTATCTTTAGTTAAACTTACATGTGGTAATCGATTAGATTTGTAAAGTGCTAGGAATTCCTAGGGCAATGAACAGCTTACTACACTGTTTCCTTCTGTGTCCCAGTACAAATTTCGTAATACTAATCTGTTAGCATGGTTTCTAAACAGTTCTTGCTCATATTCTTTATCAGGTCCTGGTCTGTTACAGTAATATAGAGTGCAATGCAACAAATGCTGTTTATCAGTATCAAGGGAAGGGGATTTACTGACGGCTATGTTCATCAGTTCTTCGGTTACGGCCCCTGGACCAGACGTAACTAAGCCCTGGCTGTACCAATAAAATGTTTTACCCTCCGGTCGCACTACAAAAGTATCCATTTGTCGCTGTGCTTCCATACCCTGCATAGTTGGAACTACGGCTATGCCAAATATCTGCATTAGGTCTCTGCACAAGAGATTCACTGGGCATTTTGCAGAAACAACAGTTTTACTTTTCTGGGTCATCCCTGAAACTGGGTCAGTTATCGCTATGTTGTGGGAGAGTGGCTCCTGATACAGCTGTCCATTAGCTGCTTTCACTAATATGTAGTCAAGTGATTCTGTATTCCCTGGTAGTTTGGAAAAATGTATCAGGGTCCATGAAGCCCCTGAGTCGCACAGGAATTTAACTTCCCTCCCCTCTACCAGAAGTGTAACTTCCGGTTTTGTGTCTAAGTAGAGCTCTAAGCTCAATAATGCTAAGTCCAAGATTTCATTTTCTTCATTATCTGTGATTTCATTTACATCCTCTATTTCTTCTGTCACATCCTCTACCCCTTCTATCACATTTGCATTTGTCTTTTCTTGTTTATTCCTATCCAGTGATTCTTGACTATCATATAGTCATTCCTCACCCTCCTTATCTCCTGTGGTTACCTTCTTATTTTGCCTGCAATCCCTTGCTAAATGTCCCTTTTTCCCGCATTTAAAACATTCACCCCTTTTCTTTCTCTCCTCAAAGTCTTCTGATTGTTTATCAGATTGTTTGTTTCCCTGGGTATTTTTCTTACCCTTCTTCCCAGTTTGTACTACAAAGACTTCTGATGCATTTTCTACTGCAAATACTTGAGTTTTCTTTTTCTTTTTGCTATTAAAATGCCTTTTGGCATGTCTTGCATGTTCAAGTAATGACTGTAATCTACTTGTACGATGGTCTACCATGTGCTTTGTAATAAAGCTGCTAATAGGTGCAATACTACCTTTTAAAAATGAATTCTTTAACTGTTGCTCATATGGGGAATCATGTGTTTGGTCTTCAGGTACCTGCATTCCACAATGGTTATTAAAACATTCTAATAATCTGGCATAATATCTATCAACAGTTTCACCTTCTTGTTTTATGCATTGATTAATGCAAGTCCAATCAGCCCTAGGCTTCCATTTCTCAGAGATTCGGTCTGTCAGACCTTTCACTCTGTTGTCCAGTTCTGCGTTACTATGTGGGAGTGGTCTAAGCTCTGCGTCACGGGGATTCCAGTTGCCACTGATCATGCACCAATCTGGACCTATGATTTGTCTAATTACTTTCTCTACTTCCTCTCCATTCAAATTGTAACTTAACCTCATGCCCTGTAAGTCTTCTAAGAATTTTCTAAAATTAACTTTTGGATGGGGAATTCCCTCTGTAGCTTTCCGGATGTCTTCTGGTGTCCACGGTCTATATACTAGAAGAGTTGGGTCCTGTCCTGCCTGTCCTGCCTGTGGATTTGGTACTTCTATGAGTGGACATATCTCTTCTTCACTCATAGCTTGTGAATTTTTATTAATTTCATACAATCCAATATCCCCTCTTAAGTTGCGCATTCAAGACCTAGTCTCGATAGGATCTCTGACAAACGGTTTTGGTTTTGCAGGAACAGCTGGGTATAGCGGAGGTGGATCAGCTTGTCCATTCACTTCATATTCTGGTAAGGAAAGCGGAGAGGGCAGAGGAGGGGCTGTTGCTATTACCAAGTTATTGTCTTCTTTATCTAAGAACATTGCTTTTGAATTTTTAATCTTTTGCTCCCTGTGGTTTGCTTCCTCAAGCCACCTGTGTACCTGAGGGACTCCTAATTGTCGTTGCCTTTTTAGCTGACCTTTTGTGTCTGTTTTAAATTGTCTAATGAGTTTAATAAGTGAAGGTTTATCTAAATTACCGTTAAATTTGTATTTATCAACCCATTTTGTATAATACTTAACATTATTGGCACGCTGTAACTGCATATATTTCGCGTCTTCGGTTAAGGGCGGGACTCGGGAACTTTTCGTGCACTGATTTCCCATGTTGCCTCAGCTAAGTCAGAAATTGTTATGTAACCCTTTTTATCATGTGGTACCACAATTTACACCTTTTCACAGTTTATCTAGAATAACTGTCTACCTATTCTGTTTCCCTGATCTATGACAAGACAGCAATCTTTTTGTCCCTGATCTGCACATGCAAATCTCCCTGACAAAACAATACTGTAACAAGTCCCTGATCTAAAACAGAAAAAAGGTAAATTCCTCCTTACCTGACCCTCCATGTCTTGATACCACCGGAACGTTGAATCTTCCTCCAATCCCAGATCAGAAACAGTGGCTGGCCTCTTACGAACGACAATTCAGTTGGAGGTCTTTCAAAGCAGAAGAGCCAATGTGGCCACTTCTCCATACGGGTACATGCCACCGGGCCCAATTCTGACCTGAGCCTAGAGTGAGAGATGATTCCGGTCCGAAGGACCAAACTGTCAAAGGAAAAATATACTTTAAAAATTATCAATACACGGTAGGTTCAGGTTAAGGCACTTTAATCTTGCAGCAAGGAGACAAAAACATGCTAATACAGAGATTGTCTAACTAGAATCAGGAAATGCAGGCATTTTTATACATTTTCTAATAAGACATTGCCTACCAAGCCGACGTAGTGAATCACAAGTTTTGTCATCATCATTTTGTAGTGATTGTTTTTACAATCTTCTGCTGGTACTATCAATTTTTGTGAGAAACTTCCTAAGAAAAACAACATGGCCTTGGCTACCACCGGTTAGATATATGCAATGTTACCATTCAAGGTACTATGGCTAATTCGAGCACAAAGCAAGTGTATAGATTGCAGTTCATTTCTCTAACAGTCCTTTGTCTATGTTATCTCTAACTTTTGCAGCTATGCATGTTCTCATACTTTGAACAGAGCTGATTGTTTAAAATCATTACATTACAGAATATAGCATTATTCATTCATTTCTTACTGACCTAGCAGATAATCACCTGCTTCTCAAGTACATTCCCAAAAGGCATAAACATGAATATTGCTGTGCTAGCAATTACTAGGTCAGAGGGCATCTTGCAAGTTTCAGAAAGCACACTGCAGTTTCAAAAAGCATCTTTTAGTCTCATATGAAACTCAACTGTATATAAAATAATGCATATAAAATAAAATGAAAAATGTGTTAACTTATTTAGTTTCTAATCAGCATTTAGCACACACATTAATACATATTTTCTGACAACTGCTATAATTGAGGGTGACTATAATGTGAAGTGGGACATTACAAACATCAGATGTCTGCTGTATTAGCATCGTGGACCTTATCTACAGTAGTCCTACACTTCCAGATGTTGACGGAAAAAGAAGAATGAAAAAATAATACATGTCTGTGTTTAATTTCATTGCGATTTAATGACAGTTCAGATTACTAAAATACAGGCTGCAAACCTTGTATTCGAAACCAGGACCATGTGAACTTCAGCCTGACAATTAACATTGGAAGTCACAGGAGAAGTTACATAAACATCTCCTAGATTATTATTCATCCTGAGGTTCAAGCTGTTAAATGCAGCACAGTGATGCTTAGTGTGTTTGTGCCATGCACACTTACATTAATAGAATGTATCCTGTGTCTATTTTTAGATGTCCGTGTCCTGTCTGCTATGTGGGTGGTCCAAACATGCAGTTTGTGCACTGCCACTGTGTGCGCAAACCAGCTGGGCATGGCTGAAGCCGTTTATACTAAAATCAGTACCGCACAATCAGTGGCCCAACATTTAAGAGAAAAAAACAATAATAAGCGAAAACAGAACTCAATGCATAACATACACAGTGCAATATGTTAGTACTCATGAAACATGCTTACATAGGTCTACAATCCAATTCACCATCCAATGCACATTCAGAACACATGATGAATGCCTTAACCCTGTTTTTCACACATACACCTTTGTAGCAGGCAGCAATACTCATTCAGCAAACAAATTGAATGGAATTTACAGTTATATTAAAATATTACATGTACATGTAGTAAAATGTTTATCTTTGAAAATACTGCACTTAGTGACTACACACTCTGTTCTTGCTTGCAAATACACAGCACTGTCTTAACTGTTTGTGTTCCTTGATCATTCAGCAGTTATCTGACCAGTACTCTGGGACATACAGTATGTACACCATTCTATATCATTTCACTTATAATGTCAAAGGATATTAACTGGGAAAATTATGATAAGCATTTGCCATCTAAGGAAAACCAGGTTGGATGTCACAAACAAGCACTGACTGCTCTTTTGGGAGTGGGGTAGCAAAGTTGTGTTCCTGCTATGGCACTAACAAGACTGTGTTGGTGTGGTTAATCGGTTTGTTTGGCATCCTGCATGTTGCCTGATTTAGGTAGTGTTGAGAAGTGAGAAACTGCAATAAGTATCCTTACTGTCAAACTGTTATCTGTAATGCTTTCCCAGTACAAACGTATAGTGATATCGGAGAATGGTTTTAGGCTCCCATGTGGTGAGTCAGTATGCTAAGATTCTAAGTTCAACACATACCTTATTTTCCACTGTGATAGGTACCCTGCAGTTGGCTCTGGCTGTGTTTTAAGACTGCCAGAGATTGCACAATTCCTATACTGTGTGGTTGGCATGCAAAATAGTCACTGTCTATGTCTACTGGCAGCAGCAGCAGCAGCAGTGTTGTCTTCAGGCTATAGCACTGACAAACAAACTGTCTGTGATTACTTTGTGTCTCTACTCCACTATTTTCTCAATCTGCATAATAAGCCAGCATGGAGTCTACTTTTGACTAGCTCCACAAGATTGGTTGATTCGCATGCAGTTCAGCCGTGTATGCTGTAACTACCATTATGAAGCACAGACTAGGACAGATGCAATCAATTACTAATGTACTCTCCCTTTTTTAATTTCTCCAAATCTTTTGGGTTTCTAATACCATGATGGGAATGGACCCCGTCCCTAAGTCAAAGTGCGATTAAAGTTCATGAAATTAGTATTGTTTCAATCTTTGTCTGCCAGAATTGCTCTTTGCAGCACTCAAAATTTGCCTAGTAACGACTCCTTCTGCATCTCGTATGGAGTTACATGTATTGGTAACATATCTAAACATTGTTCCTACTGCTATTGGAACTATCTGGTTATCTTTCTTCTACATTGCTCTCATTTCTGCCTGCAAATCTTGATTATGACATTGTGTCTCTATTTATGCAAGACACTGTAGTCACTGGGTGTGATGATTTCAGTGATCACTGCTACTTTTGTCTTCTTTTCATGGGCCACTATATCCTGTTTTCTAGCATCTATCTTTTGAACTGTTGGTAATGGGTGATCCCATGTGATATAGACTTCATCATTTTCTATGATGCTTTGTGGCTCATGTTTCCAGTGCTTTTCAACCACTTTAATACCATAATGTTTGCACGGGTCTATATTAGAAGACTGAATGTTTAGGTGATCGAACACCTAAACATCGATCTTCTAATATCGAAAGTAAAAAATGGCAAACGGCCAATTTAACGCAGGGAAAGATTTCTCTTGGCCGTTTGCTATTTCCCTACTGTTGAGCAATCTTGGAGTTGGTATATTTAGTTAGGGGGGTGTGGGGGACGAAGCCCCCCACTTAATTTAGATGTAAAGTAATGTTTTTTGTGCTGTGGACAAGGGATGTGTTTCCCTGGGACATTCAACATTGTGCGGTTCAATATTAGAAGATCGATGTTTAGGTGTTCGATCACCTAAACAGTCGATCTTCTAATATAGACTCTGCACAATCCCCACTGCAACAGTCTTGCCACATTATTATGCCTTTCAGTATACAGTCCTTCTGCCATTAGTATGCCACAACCAGCAATGAGGTGTGCAACTGTTTCCAATTCTGTTTTACAAAACCTACATTTATCTGTTTCTCCAACATTTTCAATGGACTTTGTAAACCCCCTTGTATGTAGCCCAGTATCTTGTGCCGCCAATATTAACCATTCATCTCTTGGTTTGAATTCGCCTCTCTTTAACCATTCTTGCATTCATGCATTCGTTCCTGATAAACATGAGGTTCTTCCAGAAGTTTTCTATACTTGCAACTATATTTATGCATTTTCCACATTTCTTGCCTTCTCATCTGGTCTTTCACCTTATATTCTTTCTTTTGTTTTTTGGCACATTCAATTGCTGTCTGATTTTTATCTACTTGTGGTTTGATTTCCATTCCTGCTTGATGCCAATATGCTTCCGCTAGCCTAAGCAGGGAAGTCATCTTAGCTTTATTCTCCTCATGTTTCAAAACTTTCACTACATTCAGGTCTTGTGAGGTCAGCAGATATGTATGGTGTCCCATTACTGCAGATCTGTACATGTAATCAAGTTCAAGGATGCCCATCCCTCCTTCAAAATGGGGAATATATACTCTTGGTATGACCTGATTTTTATAAATCATCTGGTGAGCATAAAGCATCCTTCTTGTTTTCCTATCTATCACATTTTGGAGCCAGTCAATCACTCCAAAACTGTAAGTTAGGACAAGAAGAGTGAATTGGTTTATAGCTTGGATTTTGTTCCTAGATGTCAATGTTGTTTTCAGGATTAATTTAAGTCTTTTAAAGTATTCCTTACTAAGTTTATTTGCATTTGTTCATATTTTATTGTTGATCCTTCATCAATTACCAAATATTTATAAACTCCCTCTTGCTCAATTCTTTTATATCACATTCTTGTCCCCAAACTGATGTTTTCTTGGTGCTGCAGTTTTCCTGCATTATTACTCCATTATCAAAAGACTAATCTATAGCTAGGCCAACTGATGTGGATGAGAGGTATGGCATTCTTGAAGTCAGTGACACATTGATTTTTAACATTATATCTCTGCAGAGGAGTATTGTACTCCAGTAGGTATGTATCCATTTTGTTAACTTCATAATGCATATGCTAGAATGTAGTTTAGGATAATGTGATGTAAATCTGTATGCATTTTTTTGATCTGTAATCAGGGCATCTCCTTGTTTTTTAACCTATATCAGAGGTACGGAGGATGTAAAGTAGGCTGAAAATGTAATGCTGTGTGATAACTATGTGGACATGTTTTACTGAAAGTTCCTTTGATAGCAGTTTTAACATTTCACAGTTGTTTGGTTAGCAAAATTAGTTCATAGCATGTTATTTATTTATTTATTTTTTGGTGGGGGGCAAAGATGAGTTCCTGCTATGACACAAACTAGAATGGACTGTTATTTTGGGTATGCGAGCATAGTTGAGTATCTATTAGGGCACAAACAAGGATATGTTCCTCATGTTACACTCGTTTTGTATCCTCCATTGTTATTTTTTAACCCCTGTTGAATTTTTAAAGTTCTTCAAGTAGGGAATACAAACAGCCTTCCTTTACTGCTGTATCTGCAAACAGTTTATTTGTATTGATGTCATCCTTATAAGTGTTATTATTTTAACGTCTTTCAGGACACAAAATGCCCATTAGATGTAGGCTCCCATTTACCGAGGCTGAGAATGACTTAATCATAGAGGGATTATATCAACATCATGCAGTACTGCTGTCCAGAGGGTGGGCCAATATGTCTCAAAGTGGGACGGATTACTATGCAACATTAATGATATTGGTCGACACAATCTCACCTATGGGCAGGTGCATCACCAAGCAACAGACAGTTGCAAGGAGGCATGCAGCTGTAGTGGCACATGATCCCCAGATCAGCAGACATGGGCCTGCTGCAGAACCCCATCTCACTGCCACAGAAGAATTCCTGGCCAACATTGCCACACAGGACAGCTCCCAGCAATTACCCAGTATGTTCTTGATGTGGGCGCCACTCCTGCATGTGAAAAGGAGCTGTGAGGAATGCTTTGTTAGATCATCATTAGACTACTATGGCATTCTGAAATGATGTCAGTAGTTTATCAGTGTATGCAAAGCTGTTTTTTGATGGTGGTATTTAAGACAGCTGCAGTTTTATGCGTATTTTAAGGTTGTCAGCCACATTTCTGTTAACAGCTGTGTTAGTTCAGATACAGATGAGTAAAGGTATTAATTTCTGTTATAATGTTAAATGTGGTTATGTTGCCATCACCTCTTCCTTTACTTATTTCAGGACCATCAGGGATTCTGAGACATAGGCCTCCTGCAGTTGGCAAGCATAATAAATTTATGTCATTACTATAGATAAATAACAAGATTTCTGCTAATGTGTCCTCTCTGACCTGCTGTATATATTCATCTACTGTCTGCATACCTCTTAACTGTACAGATTTTTGCTGAATGTCCAGATTTTTGACTGATATTTCTTGGCCGTAGTTCATATCATAGTGATTTCCTGCAAAATTACTGACAAGTCATGAAAGATTGAAAACATAAAGTAATAACAGAGTTCTGAGTTTCACACTTCATACACTTCACAGATCTCATGCTAAAGCAAAATGTGTTATTCTATCAACTGTCTAGGCTTGTAAAATCTATATCTCAAAATTGACCCTATTATTGGGCCTTTGCCCAACTATTATTTATCTCTTTGGCCAGATGTCTTGCTCTAGGAGGTTGAGAGGTATGACTGACTGCAATATTGACAGCAGTGTGTAAATTGTTTAGCATATATTGCAGCATAGTAGTGCAGATATAAATGTATTCTTGTGTTTCTTCCTTTTATCACAGGTGATCATGGGAGTAGTTCTGTGTCCCCTGTGCCACCTGATGTTAGTGTCTCATCTGAAGCTGATGTTGATGGTGGCCAAAGTGAGGCACAGCAGGGAATTGCAGAGGCTGCATCTGACACAGAGGCTGACACTCAGTGACCCCCTCCCTCATTTTTCCCATACACAGCCAGTATGCCTCCACATCCCCAGTCCACTGAGGCCACAGATAATGGGGAGGTGGAGGGTGAGGACATTGACCATGGAAGTGTAGCTACTGCTGCTTCAGCGCCTGTTGACTCTAATTGTAGCCAAAGTGTTGGCAAGGTGCCATCAGGAAGCTAGATAGGGGTGCTCAGAAGAGGCCTGCTGTCCTTCCTCCACCTGGTGCAGGTGTCTCTTCACGTGTAATGCAATGCATGTTTAGGGCTGTCATGGAGGCACAGGCATGTTCAGAAAGACTCTCCAGACAAATGCTCAGGGTTCTAGATGTGGCACAGTCTGACATCCATGACTGCCTCCACCATTTTATTGATTCCATTGACTGGATGAATAACACATTGCAGCAAGGTGTGTCTGTGAGGGAGTATGAAGTATCTGTCATGGAACGCACATTCTCTATGCTTGAGCTTCTACTGTGAGGGAAATGGCCTTGTGGGTGTAGGTCAGCAACTACATCTGCTGTGAGCCAATGTGGACATGTCTGATCACGCTCCCATAGTGGCATTACTTCCACTGCTCCATTAAGGAGTGTGCTGTCCACACCCAGACAGGGCAGGCACAGGGGTCATGGTCCTAGGCATTCCTATGAAGGGAGGAGGTCCAACAGACATCGGTCCCTTGCACTTAGTGGCCCAGCATCCGACCTTGGGCATGGAGGTGCCAGTGCAGTTCCTAGCAGAGCCAGTTATCATGGTTGGGGGTGACAACAATGAAATGTCATCTCTACCATGCACGGCTCACATATGTCCAACATACAGACACTAAGTTTGGCTGTATGCATATAGACAGTCACACACCAGTGTTACATTTAGGGCACCTACAGACACACACTATATTTTCATTGTCCATCTTGCTTGCTTCACTTCCTTACTCACACACCTTTTGTGTCAGCCTAGGCCTCCTGCATCCCACCACAACACCCTGTGCAAAGTATGATAACTGTGCCATATCCCTGTTTTCTATCTTTTTGATTCAGGGATAGTAAAGCTATGTGTCTGATGCACATGGTGTCTATTTACAGAAATAATGATTACATATGCATGTGTGGTGTTACAGTGATGATTGCACCTGTCAGTTATATTGTACTTGGCCAGTTAGACAGATGCTACCATCATCATTTCACTACTTTACAGTGGATGCTCTTGTAAGGGTTGCAAAGTTAACAACTGAAATTTGTATCATACAATTTGAAGTTTTCTGTGTAATCATTTTTATTTCAGAGTTATGGTGCGCATCAGAAGTCACATCAGATTGAGATATCAGGATTGTAAGTATGCACTGCATTCAACTGTCATCAGACCAGTAATACAGTATATCAGTATTTCTGGACTGTACATCAGCATAGCTTCATAGGTTCATAGGATGTTACTAGGCTATTGACCTGATGGTGTTTAGAAGTCTAGCCATGAAATCACAATATAAAATTCAATGTCACATATCATGTATGGTCAAGATTTGTCTAGCAAGGACTACTCATGTCCAGGTGAGAAGCAGGGACAACGCAGGGCAGAGATTAACAGTTTCACATCAAGTCATCCAGGCTGTGATGAAACAGTGTCATAGAAGTGCTGGGCTTGACATTATTTTGGAGCCTATTCCAGAAGCATGGCAACCTATGCGAGATGTATCTGTCTCTTCAGGATGTCCTATATATGTCAGCTTACAATGATGGCCCTTAAACAGCTGACTGTATTCCAAAATGACATATGTATGGGCATCACTTCCATCACTACTGGGTCAGAGATAGCATTGTAAGACACACATAAGTCACCTCAAAGCAGTCTATATCATACTGAGTGTAGTGACAGCTACATCAGTCTGACCATATTAGACACATTTGACAGATGGATATATATTACTTGTACATCTATGAGGTTTGTGAAGTTTCTGTGGGTGTCTGTTACAATACATAGCAAAGGGATCATTATATTCCAGAGTAGGCCTGAGGAGGGATGACTGTGGTTTATTTAGAAATTAATGTGATACTGGGGCAATGGCTTTGCTAATCCAATGCGATATTTAGAAAACATTCATCACAACAGTAGACACATGTTGCAGTCTACTTGTGTTCCAGGTCTGTCAGTTTAGAACTGGTGATTAGGGTATTCAGGGTTATGTCATAATAACTGGAACATTGTTAATACTAAAGCAAATAATGATCCATCTATATGACGGTCGTTGAACAGCACAAAGTTGTCATAAGTCATTGGTCTGTGTAAGCCCTTTTGGAACAGCAATCACATTGTTAGATGATAAAATGATAGCACCTAAGTGTTATTCAACCACAAACTTGGCTAGCCACAGACACTCTGTTTTAGTCTGGACTTCTGAGGCATACATATGTGAAGCCCACCACTGGACCAGTAATCAAGGAGCCTCAATTCTCACCACTAGCACCAGTGGGGAAAGTACATTGGGAGGATGACAGGTACACAAATACAGTATTTCCAGAAGCAGCTCTCTGCATCAACTGCGATTTCTCTTAAGAGCACACAGAGACTACAGTCAGTCTGGGGCCGGTTTCTCCTTTCTCCAGTTCCCCAATAAGACCCCCCACTGGCACAGCTATAGAGTTGAGTCCTTAGCAATGGTTCCAAGCCAAGTCCTCCTCCGATCTCTCTGTCCAATCAGTGCTTCGTGTCCCCTTCCCAACTAAATGACACAGACACACTCTTGGTGATTTGATCTACGCAAACACACACACACACACACACACACACACACACACACACACACACACACACACACACACACACACACACACACACAGAGCTGGGAAAGGCTGGCACAGGTTTACTAGCTATTCCCCCTACTGCCCAGATTATAAGGTAGTTATTACTGCAACAAGAACCCCTTTATCAGCTACTTTAAGGCCCTTAACAAAGGGTGTCCAGTCTTACTGTATAATTTTACTATCAGTGCAAATAGTAGTTTGACTATGAGCAAGGTTATTAGGTGTGGCCTACACAGTGCCACCAAATAAATATGCAAGCACTCTCAGAGCTTAAATATGTCTAGACAGATCATCCACAATGAAAGGTTTAAATATATTTAATAATAAATATTAAAAGAACAAAAAAATACTCAGTATATATTTACTATGCTATCAGAGTTCAAAATCATAGGAAATATTTAAAACAATGTTGCAGGACAGTCTCATATAAATAAAGAAAAATATCTAAAATAAGTTTTGCTATATTCCAGACTGTATCTGTATACTGTATAATGTTCCCTAGACTTACTTACTCATAGGAAGGCAGATGTGTGGTGATAGATCTTAATGTTGTCAGGTCAAAGACAGAATACAGAATGCTCAGTCGCTCTCAGAGAGTTCTTAAATTAATATCTCAAACATTACTAACCTATCATGTAGTGGAGTGGGTTAATACTAGAGTTTTGTGTGCTAACGGTGCAGGGTTCAAATCTTCCCTACTATGTACCGAATGTGAAAAATTCTTCTTAATGAAATGTAAAGGTCATTCTGCTAAACACTAGGAGTCTTAGCATGAAACTGCACTCATTGCAAGCATTCATTGCCCTGGTAGATGCAGACATTTGTGCAGTCATTGAAACCTGGTTCAAAGCTGCGGAGCGCACCCCAGCCTTACCAGGTTACTTGTCTTACCATACTTTCAGACCCCAAATGGAGGACTACAAAGCCAAAAGAGGTAGAGTTTCAGTATTTATCAAAGACCTACATACCTCCAGGCTGGTCAAACAGTATGATGCACAGGAGACACTCCAGGTGCAGTTAACTGTTGACAAAACACCTATTCAAATCATAGCTCACTACAGACTCCCAACTATGATTCAGGAGGCCAACTCCACCTATCTGTACTTACTTGAATCCATCAAGATTCAACCCTCTACCCTGATCCTGGGTATCTGGAGTGGAAGACCTATTCTAGCTCAAACATGAATGCCCAGAGATTTCTCGATTCTGTCAATGCCAATGCATTGGATCAGCTGGCTGACACCCCCACAAGAGGTGAAAATATCCTGGACCTGGTACTGGTACTAACCAACATGAGTAGCCACTGTAGCATCCCTACAGTGTCATCCATTTTGGTAAGATCTGACCATAAAGCAATCACTTTCGAAGCCACCATCTCCCTTGACCCCCCCTCCCACCTCATAAGTAAGGGTATTTCATCCAGGAAAAAGGAGGTCATAACATTCCTGTACTCCTCCCTTATCAGACCAGTTATTGAGTACAATGCCCCCTTCATCATGTACCTTACCAGGCACATGTAGCAGTTGGAGAGACCACAGAGGTTCCTGAGCAGGAAAATCCAGGGTCTCAAACACCTATCCTATACAGATAGGCTAAAAGCCCTGCCCCTCTACTCAGTCTCATACAGACTGCTCAGAGGTGACCTATGTCTGGCATACAAGGCTATCTCAGAGTCAGTCTTGATGGAGTTGCTGCATATATGTAAGGCAAACTCCATTCATGCAACCCGCACGCAAGGCCTCAACCTGGTCTGTGATATTAATAGAACTTGTTATTGGGATAGATTTGCGTTCCAATGACTCCCTATCTGTGAAATAGACTCCCTCTCCATGTCAAGCAGAGTACCTCACTAGCCCTCTTTAAGAGGAACCTGGATGACTGGCTGGGAAACTGAAAATATACCCCTGGGATCCCACCTGTGTCCCTGCTGGACTGGGAAGACAGGTGCTGACTTTGTGGGAACATGGGTGAAATTCTTGGCTAGGCTTATAAGGGCCTCCGGGCCAAAAGCCTAGTATTGTCCTATGAACCTATGAACCTACTGCTGGGATAACTTGCAGAATGACATAATTTCTTGTCATCTGACTTTATCCCAGGCAAACTCCCCACCGCTGAAAGCTAGCAGTATTTAACAGTATCCTTACTTATGAGAATATACAAACAGAATTACTAAAAATCTAACACACTGGGTTTATTTTTCTTGTATTGCATACCTCTAAATATGTATTTGTCTTGTATATCTACTTCAGTTTCTATTGTGTAAAGACTTTCTTGACTTTCAAAGTTATGCTGATGTTATGTAAAAATTTCTGTGATTGTATGGAGCTTTTCTCCCCGGGCCTCCACTGAAAATGGGTCATTGCCTCAGTGGACTTTCCCAGTTAACAAATGTCAATAAATAAATAATAAATAAATACATAGACCTCAGATCTTTTGGCAAATGGTGGAAGTCATAAGCCAATTTACATTCCTCCATTTAAACACAATACAGAAAACTTCTCTAGTACAGACATTATGTCTCCTGCTGCACTGAAACTGAAAGATCATCCCCCGGATTCTCAAAAGCTTGCACGGAGTGCAAGATCGGTGCAGGAGCTCAAGCAGGCAATATGTCTGCCCTGTGATCCAGGAACAGCTTGCAGGGGTGTGCACGAGAACCCCTGCACTAATCTTGCACAGACTAAGCCCTGGTATGCAAATCATCCTATTTGCAGGTGAAATGCATGCAAATGAGGTGATTTTGCAATCCAAGAAGCTTGCAACAGTCCGTGCAAGACTAGTACTATCTGCAGAAATGTACTCGGATAGTAACCGAGTACATTTCTGCAAAATCCAAAATGGAGCTATGACAGCTCCAAATAAAGGCTGCACATTAAGTAGTAAGCATGCCAATGGCCAAGTATAAGGCCACTGGCATTGCAAACAAAACAAAAAATAAAAAAAAACAACTTTTATCTTTTTTGTAGCCGATCTCGGTCGTTTAAGCATAGGGCAGCTGCATGCAAACAGGATCGGGGGAAAATAATAAAATAAACCTAAAATAAGCATTCTAACTAAAATCAGTATTCTGCCATGCAAGTCAATGGCAGGCAGAAGACAACCTGGCCAGTGAGTAGTGGTTGCTAAGGGGGGAGGCTCAGTGTGAGACATGTAACTATGCATTAGCAGGCAATCCTATGCAAATGAGGGGAAGGATAGTGAATCCCAGTTTTCTCCAGCATGTGAGTCAGGTCCCAACAGTGTAAGAGTAGGAATATCTTGGTGCAAGCCTAGGGGGTAGGTGACAACGGGGGATGGGGGGGTGTCAGGCATACTGTAAGCGGATTGGAGCCTTGTAGCTTGGGTTTGCTCCTAGCTTAGCACAGCTAAGCTAAGGGGTGTATCTAAACCTGCCTAGCACTCTTTACAAAGCCTAAGAGGGTGTTATACATGAAGAAAAAAGAAGTTAAACCAGGACATAGCAGCAGTGTGCACATTTGAGCACTCTGTTTGCACGGCGTGCCCCTGGGCTTAAACAGGAAGGCAATGGGAAGGGAAAACAGAAGTAGGAAGGTAATCCAGAAGTACTAGCTTAGCTGACAGGTGAAATGTATCCGAATCTGCCAATTTACAGAGGCAGCAGACCAGCCCAGCCCAGAACACTACTACAAACTATGCAAACACCTACCCCTCTGGTTTTCCCCACACTCTACATCACCGGTGTATACAAGCAGGGAAATTTTAACAAACAAACATACAAAATGAGAAGGGCTGCAGCAGGCAACATAGAACAACATGTGCAAGAGGCTGTGGGTGGTGAGGATGTGAATGCTGCTGAACAACCCACAGTGAGGAGATGGAGAAGAGTGTACAGACCCAGGGTAACCAACCAGGGCCTACATGAGCTGGAGATAGTGGAGCTCTATAGGATGGACAGAGACCTCCTATAGCAAATTGTTGAGCTGTGCTGGCCACACCTGACACACCAGACTGACAGAGGGGAACCCATCCCAGTGGATACCAAGGTATGTGTAGGCCTAGGTATACTAGCCACAGGTACCTCCCAAAGCTCAACTGGGGAGACTGCAAGCACATACGCATCAAAGCACCACCCAGTGAGCAGGGTAGGGCCTACATCAACTGCAGGGGCATCCCCTCCATCAACTGCCAGGTCATATGTGATACCCAGGACATTATAATGAATGTGTGTGCTGGCTGCCCTGGAAGCTATGACGATTCTGACATATGGCATCTGATGCAGCTGTACCAGACATTTGCCAGTGGGGACATCTCCTATGGTCCCCTAGTGGGGGATGCTGGGTACACACTGAAGCCGTGGCTGATGACTCCCATCAGAAATGCACACACACTTGAACAAGAATGCCATAAAGAGGCACATGCACAGGCCAGACATGTAATAGACTGTGTGTTTGGGATGCCCAGGTCACAGTTCCAGAGTCTGGACACATCCAGTGGAGCCTTGCAGTATTCACCAGCTACATGTACCCACATTGTTATGGTATGTGCTATGCTACACAATATGATCCTGTGGAAACAGCTGCAGCAGGACCAGCATGGAGCAGGGCCACACAGCCCCCCACCAATGCCATGGTCTGCACAGGCACAGAGTGACCCGGAGGAGGAACAACCTGAGCCTGTCCCAGTAGGCAGATGGAGGCGTGCCCAGTATGCCATGGCTGCGGCAAAGAGGCAACGCATAGCACATGCACTGACACAGTAGGGACCCAGTGAATGATACGTCTCTCTGACTCATGCACATACAGTGAAAGGGATGCCAAACATGACACTAGCTGTGCTCAAGCATGTATAGGGAGTGTACTATGTGCATCCGACATAGGCAGCCCTCCATCCGCAAGCCTGGCACACCCTCAAGGTACGTCAATCAACCTACCAATTGCCAAATGGAGTAGAGTTTGTCGTTACCTGTAGCTATGGTATGGATGTGAGCATGGAAGGGAATTGGGTGGCTGAATGTTATGGCAGCAGACAGTAGACACCCATAGTGGCACCATGACATCTGTAACACATACTGGAGTCACCATAGTAGCCAGTACTTCACAGGGTGACAAAACACACTGCAGGAAATGTACTGAGTGACATGTGTGTCCCTATGACCCACACATGCCAGTCAGGTTAGTTCACATTACCAACAACAGACCCAGCTAGCAGGACAGTTGTAAACAAACACAAACAGAGCCTGTGCTATGGCCCCTGAATGATGGCTATGGTTAACATCCCCCCAGGCCTACACAGATAGACTACAGCAGGTCAGGCAGTGGGATGTTAGTCCTGAAGGGTAGGATGTCAGACACTAATATGTAGGGCAACCAAAGCTACGATCTGTAGTACACTGGTATGCCTCTAGTCAGCATGATAGGTAAGAATACAGAATGAAATGGAGTACCTGACATACCAGTACAGTCATAGCAAATGTGTACAAGTGTCAGGTGTGCCCCCCCATCCGACTTAGTAACGTAATAACAGTCAGGTGTGTCCTCCCCAATCCTGTGTAGAAATGTAGAAATAGTCAGGTGTGCGCTCCCTGCTATGCTATGTAGTAACAGTCAAAGCCAAATGATCGATGGATACCATGCCGAGACATCATGCTACCTGTCGGTGTACCACACAAAGGTCATCACTGCAGCACGAACTACATGGACACGATCCACACATTCAATACAGATGGCCATACTGGGCATGCTCACACACTTAGAGAAATGAAGGTAATGTCAGTCAACAACATACTGAAAGGTCATACTGGGCATGGTCACACACTTAAACACCATGTCTGCAAACACCAGTGGACCAGACATATCTGGCAGTTGCAGTGGTTAGTGCAGACACTCGTTAGTATGCCTTGCACACACAGTGGATAGGAATACAGACATATATGTCAGGACAACACACTATAATAAGTCAAAGGTAGATGTACATAGATGTATGGAAGAGGGTGAATGTGACAAGGAACCATCCAGGCCTGCCCGACCCAGAACACAGCTAAAGGGCCCCAAACACTTGAGGTGCAGATGTCATGCACTGCAGATACTAACCACCAGTATCTGTCAGCCTTACAGACTATGTGGTGCACGTGCCAGCTGTGCAACATGACTGTTCAAGGAAGTAGTCATCTAGCAGCTGTATACATGTACCTGTGAAATATGACCCCATGTGTGCCTGCATGTGGTGTGTCAACCCCTAGATGAATGGGTTATGGCACATGCACACACACTGCCCTCCCCATAGCCCTACTATGACAAGCCTGCTGAGGTCATCCAATGTGAAATACACCTTTGGGAAAGCTGTAGCCCAGTAATCTCTGTGGTGCGTCCCATAACTGTGTACTGCTGTAGTGTGATAAACTAATTAGGTAGGAGTTCTAACCCCAGAGCTGGCAACTGTGTGTGTGTCTTACTGTGTAGAGAGCAATGTTTTTTATGGTACTCACACTCCTTACAATTCAGTTAATTAACTTTGACAAGGCTGCTGATGTCAACCACCTAGAAATACATCTCTGGGAAGGTTGTATCCCAGTAATCTCCATAAATTGTCCTGTAACTGCATACTGTTGTAGTGTGATTTAGAACTGTGTTAGGGTTCCATCCTGACCCATGGCAGTTCTGGATGTTTTGTGTGTGTTTCAATGTCTGTGTACGGAGCAATGCATTATAGGCTAGTCACACTCAGTACATTTCATATAGCCTACTTTGGCAATCCTGCTGATGTCATTTATTGTGAAATACTCCTTTGGTAAAGAAGTTCTCCAATTATCCCCATGGTGCGTCCTGTAACAGCTCCATTCTATAGGGTGATATAGACCTCTGTTAGGGGTTCTATATCCACACATGTCAGTTGTGGATGTTTTGTGTGCATCACTGTCTGTGTAAGGAGCAATGCATTTTAGGCTAGTCATGCTCACTACAATTCAAATGTCCTACTTTGGCAATCCTGCTGATGTCATCCTTTGGGGAAGGAATACTCCAGTAATCTCCATGGCGCATACTGCAACTGTGTAGTGCTGTAGTATAATAAACTAGTTAGGTAGGGGTTCTACTCCTAAACATGACAGGCGTGTGTGTGTTTGTAACCCGTATACTGTGTGGAGGTGGCGGTGAGTGTGTGACACCTGTGGCCAATGTGAAGTGGGTTTTGCATATTTCTTCTATGGTGGCCCTACTATATATCACAATGTCCACCATACAGGGATAACAGATGTGAAATAGCTGAGAGGCTGGGGTGCATATCCATACACATACATGTGACATCAAGGCCAGGCAATCACAGGTAACAACCCCAGTATTACCAGAGCACACTCTCAACCCATGTCTCATACACACACACACACACACACACACACACACACACACACACACACACACACACACACACACATGCCTAGGCAACAGCCAATATGTTGGTAGTACACTGCATATTGGCTACTGATATCAGACTACTACACATGTAATGTACAGTAGGCGTTATATTTCATGACATAACCTGGACATTCTGTGGATGTTTGTACAGTACTGAGGTCTGTGTACGTATGGTGAATGTCGACAGTGTGTGTATTGTTAATATGTACTTTAGCCTGTGTACAGACTGTGGTAGATGTCATTGTTCTAAGTCTCATCCTATCCGATGTTACATACTGCTCCACTGTATGGTACCATATTGGCGTACATGTTTGTAGGGCCATACACACACATATGTCCCATACCACAGACAGCAATCAGACCAAACTGTGTGGCAGCCCAGTATATATAGGGTCAGTCTGTGGCACATATGAGAATGGTGTAGAACAGATAGTCCATATACTGTAATATTATCCTAGCTTAACATATGTGGCTGTTGGTCTGTTCACATTGGTTGTGGTTATGCACTTTCACACAGGTGTATCTTACCCTGTGCTGTGCCATGCCTGTTGAGCCTACTATATATGCAGTTACATGTGCATTCTCCCATGGCCGATGTAGGCCAGTGTTGAGCCAGTCTGCCTGTAGCCTTCACAGTGCATTGTTACATGCCTAGCAGCTTAGTGTACTTACCCAGTGAGATGTCATGTGCAGATACTTGCCAGATGTACTGCTGCTGGACCTCCCTTAACAGTCATGTATGTCAGACAGAGCAGTGGTATGCTGTACAGATGTACAATATCTAGTGGGTAGTATGTGGCCGTGGCACCCCTGTACCAGCAGTTATTATGTGTCAGGCCAGACGGGGGTGTGTGAATGCATAACCTATGGTGGCAAATGTATTCCAGTCATTATATATTATACCCATCTACATGGCTGTCTACATCCATATCGTCAGGCATGGTACACATGTTTAGCACTAAGAGGTTATGTGTATACCTCTGGACTGTACAGAGCGTGTCAGAATGTCCACATATATTTGCCGATATCTCTGCTGCAGTCCACAGGGGCATTATGTTTTAGCAGCGGTACTTTACTATTATGTCCTTAGGATGTCTGTGAGTAGCCAATGGCACACATGTTATAAGCAGATGTGACCTCCCACACACACACCATGTCTGTGTAGACAATCCCAATGACAGTAGCAATAGTCTACTAATATACCTGCTATACATATCTGATATCCCCCTGCACCTATGACTGTGAGACTATAGAGGCTGGGGTACAGCTACACTCCATGTCCAGGACATATGGTGGAAATATATTTACATATTATTATCCAGATAGTCATACATATATGATGACGCATGTGTAGTACTTCCAATTACCACTGTCATGGCAACCACCTACTCTAAACCCCTACATCATGTGGGTGTGGTCCCTTTACATTTCCTGTGTGATGGACATCCTTCCTGTGTGTGGGCATCAGTGTTACAGACAGCAGGTAGCAATACCTCTTGCAGGAGAACCAGCACACTCAGGGCAGCTACATATTTGTAGGAGGTTCAGGAAATACAGACAGCGTATGAGTAGAGTTGTGTTATGTTTTGTATAGTACTGGTGTTACAGGGTGTGTGTGTACATACTAGTTTACCTTGGAATGCAGTCTATCTGCATAGCTCTCAATTGTGGGCCTGTCCTCTTGGTGGCCAGAGGTATGCCTATCATGTGTTGTCTGTCCACCACACAGGTCCTGTGTCAGATACTTCACTAGCAGTGTATGTGTTGAGTGCTATCAGTACATGGCTACATCCATTTCTGTTTCTAATCTCAATTCCCTGACTAAAGGTATGTTGCATACTATCCTGTAACACCAGCAACTTGCTTAGTGTATGGTAACAGTTTTCCACATATGTGCTTGTGTTCCAGCCTATGTCCTCCACCTACATGCCAAACTTTGCACATATGACATGCTGTCGGGGGTTGTTATGTAGTGGGCTGCAAGTATATCACACTAAAATTGCTGCCATCAATCCACTGCTGTTGTATCCCCCACACATAAAGTGGGGCTGGGGCCATATATGTGTGAGCATCACCTACACAATACATATGTGCTCTTATGCACTTCAGAGGCCAGTGTATGTAACAGTGGTATATGGCCCTGTATTATTGATTCTGGGGGGAGAAGCATCATAAATGACCTAGGCTGTTACAAAATGTGGGGGTATCAGGGGTGAGCTGCCTTAAGGTATCTGGATGTACAGTACCATAAACTTCATCTATATTTACATTACTTACATAAATTGGTTTAATGCAAGCCTACTGCCTCCTGCCATACAGACTGTTCTGTTTGTCAGTGTGCTTGTTATGGTGTTAGTTATACCTTGTTATGTAACAGTTACAAACCATTTGGTCACATGACGTCTTTACCACCTTGTGATTTTGTACAGAGTGTAGATAGAGGCTGCTGAACTATACACCTGCATTACATACTGTTGATTGTTTGGTATCCTGTGGCCCAGTCTGTTCTCACTATTGTACAATTTTAAGGGCTTGGCCTGGACAGCAACAGTTGTGAACCTTTCCAGACTATTGTATTAGTATAACTGTTTCGCAGTTGCATTACTCTGTTTATATGGATGTCAGTGTCTAAACAGCTATATGACATGGTGTGTAGAACTGTAATAGCACACAATTAAAGGTTTTCCATTTCTGAAAACCTATGTGTGGTGTTTTTTCCTATGACCTCTCTGTGGGTATATGTTGCAGACAGCGATTGTCATTTGTATAGGTGGCCCATACAGTGTCCAGTTGTTCAGGTGTTAACTGTAGGCATAGTGGCTGCTCCATATTGTGTGCACCTTCTACATATGTATCTTACTGTACATATATCTGCATGTGTATGTGTAGTCACATGTATATGTATATATATATATATATATATATATATATATATATATATATCTGCTTACATATATATAACTATGTCCGTATATTATGACATAGATATATATCTACGTACACATATGTAACTTGCTGTGTATATTTAGACATATAGGTGTAGACACATATATGTGTCGATGTAGGCATTTGCATGTATATATGTTCATATATATTAATATATATGTATATATTTTTAGAAATATATACATATACATATATAGATATGTTGTATCTGTTTAGATATTAATATATTTACACACACATACATCTATATGTTGTTATATGTTCTCTGTACTGTAGCATGCCTGGACTAGATAATATGTTTCTGAAAACATCCGCTTTATTTACATCTGGCATGGCTTAGTCTATGCCACTTTGTCTATAGTGTGCAGGGTCTTGGGTTCAATCCTTGCAGAGGCTGTTTATTTTGTTGCTGGCAGAACATGGGCCATTGGATACAGAGTAATTAAGGCAATTTTAAGCAGTTGTAAGTGGGTTTGCATGGGTTTGCATTGAGGTAAGCACTGCTAACTTCCGGTTACAGCTTCTTACACTCAGTTAGCTTCTACATTGCTTAACCAGTGTAGGCATTGCTTACCTCTGCGCAAACAGGCTTAAACCCGCTTACTGCTGCTTAAAAGTGCTTACTCCCACTTACCTCCACACTCATTTCTTTAAAAGAAAAGAAAAATGGAAAGTGGTGAAAAAAAGAGGCACAGAGAGTGAAAGTCAGTGGGGAAAATAGCCAGGGATGTGCAGGAAGGGTGTAGGGAAGATCCATAGCTGCCCATTTCTTCTACAGCAACAGCTGTGCATATACACTGAATTTGGAGGTAGATTTGGACACTCAAACACCTGTGTGGGGGTGAGGACAACAATAATAAGTTGTGAGGCCAAATAGATCGGATTACATGTGTTCAGTGCACAGATGTGCAAAATGGACAGCTATGTATGGGATGAGATTTTTTTGTGGGAACAGATTGCCCTTTATTTTCTTTTTCAGGTGAGAGTGGGATGTTGAGGAGGGGTAGTCAGTATATTTGGGGAGGTAGGTTGGGTAGGTTAACAGACAAGACAAACAAGACGCATAAAGGGGCAGTATATGACACATGTTGGGGGTGAACACCTTGGACGGGGAGGGGTGTTTGGCAGTTGCAAGCCCATGAGCCCCCAAATGGAAACAGTGGGACTGAGGTCCCCACCCATGGGCAGTCACCACCTGCACCTTCACGGCCCCAAAAGTGGCTGTTCTGGGGGCTGGGTAGGAGGGGCAGGCTCACCCTCTAATTGTGCCATGTGGCCCTCAAGCTGGTGTAGCTGGTCTCCAATCTCCTTGTCAAGCTCCCTATGCACCATGGCAGGGCCTGATGGTGGGTGTCTCCACCCCTGCTCCCAGGGGGGAGCCGAGCCCCATCTCCTGCAATGGTTCCACCTGAAAGTAGTGCAGGACCAATGAAGGAGGAGGTCCCAGGCTGGGCCCCAGATGTGCTGGTGCCTGGTGCCATGGCCAGCTGAGGTGGGACAGGTGGGTCTGCTGGGACCGGCCTTCCCATATGAGCTATGGTGTTGCAGTTTTAAGAAAGATATCTGTTAGTCATAGTCAACAGCATTCAGGATTAGTTGTAACAGCATGCATAGGTATTCCCTTTAACCCATGACACCAGTTTACAACAGTTGCAGATCAAGCAGAATATATGCATATATGGGACAACAGTGGCCATTACAACAGCATGCAGGTTTCATTGATGGCAACAGGCCACCAATATGGGAGTATTTTAACATGGCACCTGCATAGAACCAAATGTGAATATTTATAAACCAATAGGACATATGTCCCAACAAAAGTTTGGATGGAGGGGGTGAGAAAGAGAGGTCAATTAACAACTAATATATCCCTGTAGTTTTCACAACTTTCTTAGTCACTGCAGTGATCTGTCCCTTCCATTTATTATTACACTGCCCAATGTCCTTACTTTGTACAATGGAATGTTTGTAGATTAGTATATGCGTGAACTGTGTCTTACGTATAGTCTACACCTCTTACCTGTTATACCTGTTGAGAAAATCATTGTTAACACTACCTGACAATTTCTACACATACTTCCAGATTCCATGCTTGTAGAAAAGTATATATGTGCCCTGTGTTGTACCTACAGTCTACACCTCTTACCAATTATGCCTGTTGGAAAATCTTTGTTAACACTACCAGACAATTTCTACACATACTCCCAGAGTCCATGTTTGTAGACAAGTATATACATGACCTGTGTTGTACCTACAGTCTACATCTCTTACCTGTTACAGCTGTGAAGAAAATCTTTATTAACACTACCTGACAAATACTACACATACTCCAAGATTCCATGTTGATGTTACACACATACCTAACAATCCGTTATTGCACACACTCTGGTCAAGGCTTGACAGGATGCAGGTGTTAATATGACATATTTTGGAATAGCTGTCATACACTTTGGGTGAGATGCTACAATGACAGGTTTGTTTCCATATACATTCTCTTTTTATGTTCAGGTCTGACTATCCATTATATGTCAGTATAAGCTGCCTGCATTTTTTGGATCATCACACTGATTTTTCAGGGGAACAGGTTACCGGCAGCAGATTTGGGCCATTTATCTGGACATGCTGGACAGATCAGAACAGTTGAGGGCTATGACTATGCATACAGCTTACTACCTGAACATTCTACTACAGTCTGTACAGTTGATGGTTATGATTATGCTTACAGTATACTATCTGGACATTCTAGCAAAAATCTGTATAGTTGTTGGGTCTAATTATGCATACTGCTTTCTAGTTGAACATTCTCGCAAAATCTGTACAGTTGTGGGGTATGATTATGCATACAACTTACTACCACTCCCGGGATTCGAACCCCTGCTGTGTGCGGTAAAAATATTGCAGTTGACGTGACAGTACACTGTACTATCAGGGATTTGGTGTAAAGCATTTCAATGGTTTCTGTCTAAGTCTCCAATAGTTGTTCTATATGACTGACCTCTTGGGACTTCCAGCATTGTTATACTGAACTTCCTACACATTTTAACTGCGTTCAACGGTGTGGGAACACTGCTTAATACTACAGTACTATTTATAGAATGCAACACTACAACAATATATGAAAGCAGGATGTACACAAGCACTCCAGGGGTTATACTTTTATTCACAAGATATTACACCTTTATTTCCACACAACCTGTATGACAGTCTTCCTGCCATAATGTCTGGTTTATTCAGTACATCCCATACACAATACACTTCTTTACTGGTACAACACTTTCCAGAACTGTTATATTTATTTGTTATGAGAGTACATGCAGGAATATTACTAACCTGCCTCACGACGCAGCTTTTGCAGCCTAGCAGCATGGGCTTGCTGGTTCGCAGCCTGCTCATCTGCAGCTGTCAGAGAAATACAGTGATATTTAGCCATTACCTATCCATGGTATACACAAGCTAGGCAATCATTATCTATGTAGTAGAATGGGTACTTAGTGCTGGGGCATCAGCCATCTGCCTTGCTTCTTGGATCTACTGGTCCAAGAGATCACCTCTCCACCACTTCAAGTCAGCATGGTGATGCCTGATCTGCTCACCAGTCCGATGGATACCAGTGGCACTGGTGAGGTCATGTGTGAAACTGTCCCAGGCCTCCACTTTCTACTGAGAGCCTTTGTACTGGCCCTGCAGTAGTATCTCCTTATGGAGTTTTACCAGGAGCCCTACCATGAATCTGAACCTCTGGGTGTCCCAACGCTGCACTGTAAATCAAGTGCCTTCCCCAACGCCAGCCATTCTGCCTGTGGTAGGGAGCTGCAACCAGTTATGGGAATTATTGGCACCTATGGGGTTTAAATATGCCTGATTTCCCACACTTTCCCGTGATTGGATGGTTTTAAAAAGGCTAAGCTATGGGTACACCTGCTTACCTAATGTTGGCATTGCTTAAAGGGGCATACCACTGGGCAGATTGGGTTAGCCGGTCTACACTTTGCTTACCCCAACTAAGCTGAGCTGTGCAATGCTTAGCATTGCTTAATATTTAATTTGCATTATATTTTCCTTTTGCCATTGATTTATTATTTGTTACATGTTATATATGTGTCTGGTATCCGTGATTCATGTGTACATACACTGTATGGGGTCCTGGGAACTTCGACACTTTATTACAATAACACCTCACATCTGGCCTTACTGCAGTACTCCACTCCAATTCACATATTTCTGTTATGTAGCAGGTTATACAACATCACACTGTACATCGATTCTTTTCACATTTTCAGTTTGTTTTCCTATGGTGTGGATTTGTTTGTTGAAACCTCAGTCTTATCTGCTGCTATGATGGTTAGTGGTTAACTACTGTTAGAGTACTGTACAGGGTCTTGGGTTCAAGACTTGCAGAGGCTGTTTATTTTGTTGCTGGGCATAACACGGGCTGTTGGATACAGAGTGGTTAAGTCACTTTAAAGCAGTCGTAAGCGGGCTTGCGCGGGTTTGCTCAGAGCTAAGCAGTACTTACTTCCGGTTACAGTTTCTTATACTCAGTTAGCTTCTACTTTGCTTAATCTGTGTAGGCAATGCTTATCACCATGCAAATGCACTTAAACACGCTTACTAGTGCCTACATGTGCATACTGCTGCTTATTTGTGCTTAAAGCTGCTTACTAGTGCCTTATTCATTATGACACTGACACTTCATATGTGCATTTCTTGCAGTACTAAAGTTCATAAATCTATGCTTTTTAGTGGGTTTGCAACATAAATATTGTTTATAACATGATTTTCCATGTAAAATAGACTGTGCTGTAGTGGGACTTGAACTGGGAATGCCTGCTTGTTAGGTGAATGCTCTTCCCAATACACTATAGCTGTGCTGCTTAGTTTACATATATCTTCCTTGATATCTTCTTTAGCTTTTTAAGCTGCTATAACCGTAGCTAAGCAATGGGCACACCCGCTCACCTATGGTTAGCTCTACTCAGATTTAAAAAAAAAATAAAGGGGTTTCTTCATTTCATTTTTATGTACTGTTGCTGTTGTACACATGGGGGACTTTTGGTGGGGATATGAGGACACCTATGAGCGATCTCACTCATTTCTTAACACCTTCTGCTGTTCTACATTGCAGGGGCATGTTTATTCTGAGAACTCTGCTCTTAGACATGCCCCCTGCACTTGTACATGCTCAGTGTAAGCCTAGGAGCTTGGGAAGTGTGCCTTGCTAATATGCATGGTGTGCTGATGTCCTGCTCCTAAATGGGTGCTTCCATGCAGGACTAAGCTAGTCTTGCATGGAAGATTATTGAATCCGGGTGAACAACTTTTTATTGGGTGACCATAAAGTAATTTAATATCAGCTATTTTTTTCTGAAGTTAACCTTCTGTGTTCCATTTGCCACTGTTAAAATTTACACAATTAAACAGTTACAATACTGTATGTACATTTCTGTTCTCTTTCAATAGGGCATTCTGTGGTTACATTTTTAGCACTTTGCAAAACCTTTTCAGCATACACTTCCGTACCAGCAGTTTGATATACACATGGCATACAGTTCTAGTACATTTGTAACAGAAGTATCTTATATGAATCATCTTGATATTCACAAATTATATATAATTATTTACAAAATTCTAGAAAGCTGGGATGGCAGTATCTCCTTTCATGACGAGTGTTACTGCTGTATCCATTTATGTTTGCCATGTCGTCACGAAAGGAGATACTGCCATCCCAGCTATCTGGAATTTTGTAAATAATTATATAACATTTGTGTGTCAGTATAAAGTGAAGCCATGTGAATATCAACTGTTATGTTATCTGGTGGGTTGCAAACTGGTTCACAGACAAACAACACTCATTCAAAGTTGGAAAGTTGACCTCTAGCAGCAGAACTGTCACTCTCCAAATTTGAATGAGTGTTTGTCTGTGAACCAGTTTGCAACCCACCAGATAACATAGCAGCTGATATTCACCTAGCTTCACTTTACAGTGACACACAAATGTGGGATTGGCCACGTCAAAATAGACAAACTCAATGCTGTGCACACATGCTATGTCTCTGGTCACATAACTGAATACCAACAGTTTTAGCATGCACAACCTTCCCTTGAGAAAACCATGCTGGAACATGTCATGTTTGGATGTCAGCTATGTTCTTGTATCTGACATCCATGAAAATTCATTCCATTGACTCACAGCTGAGGCTTCGGAAACTCAAGGGACTATAAGTACATGTGTATGTTGATGATCCACCCTTGTGTAGGGTGAAATATGTCTTTGATTTTACATTTGTGTGGATAAAGGCAATACTCAGACTGTGATTAAATATGATGCCTAGTGCAGTAGTTTGCTAGTTATGAACATGAACAACACATGCTGGCATGTCATCTGATTCCATGGAGGCTGTGCTCCTATTTTTGGAGAGAGCAGTAATTACTTGCTCTTTGTAGAGGGAGGTTGGAGGTGATATTGAAGATGTGTTGTGGTAAACTTGTGGGTGGAGGGATAATTTTTATTCAAGCATGTGTGCTAGCTGGTTTTTATTTTAGACAGGTTTGGTGTATGTAGTACCATCCACAATTAAATCAGCCCACATCTGAGTTATACCTTTGATGTTGCTGATGCAGCAGAGGAAAGCCTTATGGTTATCCTTGTCCATGGTTTTGACATATTTCCCATAGCTGCTATGTGAGGATTTTACAAGGTGTCTTATAGTCTATAGGCTGGGGATGTTAGTTTTCCAGTTTGGGATTTAAACTTTTGTATTTGTAGACATCAGCCTCATTCCCTTTCTGTATATTCAAGTAATGTCAGTCATATATCAGCATGGTTATGGTTTTCTTAAGGATCTCTCTTTGATCCTATCAGTTACACCTGTTTCCATACATTTGTGTAGATGTTTATGCAGGGCATCAGGGTATACCTTACTATACTTGCCAATGTCCTCTGTGGAAACTGGGGTGTGGAAGATGATTATACCATCCCTTAGGGCAGTGCATTTACATTGGAAAATGTATGTTCAACTGCGCTACCATTTTAAAATTCTGTACGTATTGCAAATTGCAAACAGAATACTTTATAGCTCGAATGACACAGTACAGCCCCTACACATGAGGGGTTGCATTTGTTGATGCTATTTGTGAGGACTAGATCTTTAATATTGCAGACATTTGTGGATAGTGTAGTCTTAGTTTCATGGCATATGAGTTATTACAGTCCAGGAATTATTGTGTAAGTGAGTTTTTGGGCTTATATAAGTTTCACAAATGATGTAGTTATAGTTGTAGTCATCTTTGAGTAGTTTGCTTTGTTCAACTTTAATTGTAACAAGTACTTATAAATAGGCTGTGTGGCCTTTCTTGTTCATGGAAGGGGACATAAAACTGTCAATAACATTAAGGTTTTTTTTTTTTAGCCACAGTAAACCAGTGTTACATTAACTCCATAGAGTTATGCTGTTTAACCCCTACAGAGGAGGAATTGTCTTTAATGAGGAGAGATAATCTACCTCCTGTGTTTCACACTACTTCAAACTGTATTCTGAATATGTGGAAGGCCTTGTCACATTACAAGGCCAGGTTATTTACTGCAACCTTTAATCAGGTTTCTCTGACTGCACAGACATCCACCACTTCCATTCTGACAAATGCTGACAGAGTGCAGTTTCTGATTTTAACTCCTACAGTTTAGCAGCATGACCCTTACTTTGTTGGAACTATATATTTTCACATAGTAACCTCTGGTTTTGTGACATTGCCTAATAAAGACATTATGGATGAAGCACGTGCCTTAGCAAGCAAACAAAAGTCTAGATGCGCTAGTTGAAGTCCATGTCTTTGCAAAGTAGCATGGTCTGTCCACAATGTCATCTCACACTGACAGGAATTGGATCCTGTTAGAATGACACCAGACACAACTAATTTCAGAACATAATCTGTTCCTGCTATTGTCTCATCCTAGGCGGGCATATAATACTGGTCAAACATTGGGCCATACATACCTGAGACACGCATATAAACAGCTCAATCATGTCTTTATCCATATAAACCCTAGAGATATGTCTGAAGTTGTGCATACCAGCATAAACTATAATGGATAATAGTAGGACTTGTTGAGAGATTTGATTGCATGTGTGATCTGATGAGTACTTGTGACACACAGCTGGCCCAACATTTCCCCTTGTTGAAGCTTGAGATTGAGGCAGGCATATGTCTCACTGTGCAATCAATTGTAAGGACAACCTTTGCAACAGATAACTATTGCCTTGGGCAGTTCCTGGGTGAGACACTGGTGCTTCTTTATTTATGTGAATTGTGTGCTTTGGTTTTACTGTTAGGTGTACTATGCTTGTGTTTTGGATGTCTCTGCTATTTCTGTAGTTTGCTGGAGAGTACCTAGGACCATGATGGCACTTAACTGATGCTGCAGTACAGACCTGAGGCATTGTCTTCTCTGAGTCAATAAAGAAATGTCAACTAGGCTAGCAGATGAAAGAGAGAGAGAGACACTGATAGCTTGCAATGTGAAGTGTGATCATGGTATCTACATACAGAGTGATTAAAGGATAGATGTAAGGGAAAATAATTTAATTGTTGTTTCTGCATTTATAACCATAAGGAGTTAAGCTCTCTGCACACAAACAATAGCAGAGTAACTAAGACAATGAATCAATGATAAAGCTCAAAAATTATACCATAAACAATTACTTAACAATATATAGTCCTACTATACACTGCAGGCACAAGGATACAGGGATGCTTTCTCACAAATCAGGTGTCATAATGTTTCCTTATCAATAGTTGAACTGAACTTGATTCATGCAGTGTGAATCCAATGTATAGTGTGGGCAACACAACTGCAACCGAATAAAAGCAGTAATTGACAATTCATTTGTTCATAACATTACATAGGCAGCAGAGTCAAAAGCAGCACAGAGTTTTAAAAAAGTATTCAGAGTAACAAAAAAAAAAATAACTATAATTGTTCTTACATTAATAACAGCAGCATCTGCACATACTGCAAGGCTTTCAAGTCATACCAGTGATTAAATAAAATAGCATACTGAATGTGCATAGAACAGTGATCCATAAGCTGTTTTAGGACAATTTCTGTGTAATGTCTAGAAACAGCTCAGACACACATACTACCCCCACAAGTTGACTGCATTGAGAATAGAACCCCGCTCCATCTAAGTACAGAGACTACAGAACACCGTACTTAACACATGCACCACAGCACAAGTCTGATTTTAAGAGGACTGCAGGAGGTGTTATAGTAGATGACATCAGCAGGCCATGTGGGGGACAAGAGGAAGGAGGCCTGCTTGAAATGAATGTTTGTGCAAGCACCAAAACACTGCAAAACCATGCCATTGGAGATGCCAGTTTGGGATACACACTTCCACTCTTCTTTATGGACACACACACACACACACACACACACACACACACACACACACACACACACACACACAGAGTCTACTGCAGTGAGAACCAAACTCCTACCTGTCTAAGTGCACAGACTACAGACAACAGTGCCTAATGCAAATGCAATGGCACAACTCTGACTTATGTGAGACTGCAAGTGAACTTATAGTAGATGACATCAGCAAGCCATGTGGGGAACACGAGCTTGGGAGGCCTGCATAGGCACATCATTCCTTAGTGTCATCTGAGGCTAGTACCCTAACAGTAGTATACTGTTTAGAACGCTAGCTGTGTAACAACACGCATCCCTTATTGAGTATATTTGGCTGTTTGAGTTTGTTAGTGCAAGCCTGTGACTACCACTAAATGGCCCTGTCCATGTGGGAGCACACAACATTACATATTATACCTTGTTTTATGTTTGATATATCTGTTGTAAAATTAAGGAGACCCCCGGGTTGTACTGATTATTGGTGTGATTGGTGGTGGGGAAACAAATGGATGAATATTAAATTTATGTACAAAACAGTTATATTGTGCCCTCATTTAGCAATGTTTCCACATGTAGTCTTAGGTCAGACAAAGCATCTCTCTCAGGTTTGGGTTGAGGGTGGAGGAGCTCACAGAGTTCTTGTAATGTGTCCCTGTCCACCTTGTTGTGCTCTATAATCTCCAGCTCAGGTAGCACCTGGAAAGTTACCCTGGGCCTGAACATTCTTCTCCTTCTCAGCCTAGACCTACTGTCAGCAGCACCAGCAGCAGCATTAATTTCAGCCTCTTGCACATACATATGTAAAATAGCTGCATCAGCCTCTAGCATTTAGTTAAAAACTGCAAGTCTCTACTCCAATGGTATTGAAGTATCGAGGAAAATTAAGAATGTAGGCTACATGGATACTTTATACATTTTTTGAATAGGTCCACTGTGTGGGATTGGCTAATTAAGATGCAATTCAGCTGCTTAAGCTGTAATTAGCATGATTTAAAACACCTGCTTGAGTGCTCAGTAGTGTGCTATGCACACCTTTGTGCGGCTCCACGCATTGTTGCATAAATAAGGTAAGAATAAGAAAAATGTATAACTTTAATCTCAGTTTTCCTGATAGACCAAAAACAAGAAACATTAAACGTGAATATAAGCTTGTATATCCTATACTCAAACCCAGAGCCATCAACACTGTAGTTACATAAGAAGCCTTTTATTGCACCATTCCCCCTTGCACCAATGAGCAAACATGATAACAGAAAAAAAATGGAAGGTGACACCTCCCCCCCCATGTCATCACATGGAAACAAACACAGTGTAGATCCCTACACAAAGTGAACATCCCTACATGGTTACTGGTTTCTGTGATTCAATAAGTCTATTGTTTTTTGGCTTTATTTGCATAATGAGCATGCTGACAGCCTGGATTCTACATGGTTAGTAGCTGTGTAAACAGGGCAAGGTATTATATTGCCTAGATATGTGATAAAGGACACATTATGCTTACAATACATAATCATACTATGTTTCATTGATTTTAAATATTTTAAAAGCCTGCATTATGTACATATTTATTATTTAGTTGGGGGTGGGGGAATCAAAGGTGTATTTATGTCAGGGCAGTTAAATTACATTTTATTTGGGTGACTGATGTTCTAGTATCCACAGTGTGTACTTTGGCCATAATATCTGTGGTGTTATCTGTTAAGGTCAGTTCTGTCCAAATTTATATACTTTCCATTGCCTATGTTTCCTTGTAGACACCTGAACATGGAAAATTTCCATGTACACTACCAACACGTACATAGAGTCTACACAACTTCATTTTAGGTTGTTGAATTGCTCAGTCAATTCGATTTGCTTCATTTGTACAAATTTAAACTCAAATGATAAAAGAAAAACACCAAAGCACGGCCAATATCATAAAACCAACAAAAGACTTTAATATAAAAAGGTAAGCGCTTTCACACAACTGATTGTGCTTCATCAGACTATAAAAACTGTTATAAAAAAACAGTGCTAGTTATACATACATCCTTATACAATTAATTCAAAAGAGCCTATCAAAAACATCAACTTATTAAACATAGTCCATTCATTTAAACAGACTTCTATCCTTCAAAACAGGCTTAATAGAAGTTCTCCCATTGATGCCTGGATACCTTTCAGCTTGTAAATTAACAATCCAAAACAGTTCCCGACTCTCTGTGTAGTTCTTGATGTCACCACCCCGAACACTGGGTGTAATAGTTTCTATAACCCTGAAACCAAAAATGTGTTCTCTCCCTAGCTCTTCACAATGTTTCGCTAAGGCATTATATGTTGTTGTTCTTCTTCTTTCTGCATTTCCCGGTTAGGGGTCACCACAGCGGAACTCCAGTTGGCTAATGATTGGCAGTAGATTTTTACGGTGCTGAGGTGCCAGCTTGATGCCCACCCTTCAACGAAGGCATGCCCATTCATGCATGTCTTTTGAATGCCATTCGACCGCAGGGAGGACATGCAAACTCCACACATGAAGCCCCTCCAGCCGAGAATCGAACAGGAGAACCTCTTGCTGTGAGGCGACAACGCTACTGCTGCACCACCACGGCTTTATGATCTATTAATGCAGTATTGATGTTCCCTTATATGTTCTATAATTGATCTATTTGTTTTCCCTATGTAGAAACAGCTGCAAGTCCTGCAGCTAGCTAAGTAGACCAAATTCCTGCTTCTGCAAGTAGCATAGGCCTTAAATCTATATTCCATACCTGTGGAGGGGTAGAAGTCTCTTTAAATGAATGAACTATGTTTAATTAGTTGATGTTTTTGATAGCCTCTTTTGAATTAATTGTATGACGATGTATGTATAACTAGCACTGTTTTTTGTAACAGTTTTTATGGTCTGAAGAAGCACAATCAGTTGTGTGAAAGCGCTTAACTTTTTATATTAACTCTCCTACCCATACCCCCACATTTTCTTCAAAGTGTGAGTTTGTAACTGACCTGGTGCCTCTTTCCATTTCTGGCCCCTGTAAATGTCCTGTTGTTGTCCTCCTTCTATATTAATCTTCCTTCTTACCACGGCTATAGTTGTGGAGGTAATTGTTGCCTTATCATTGGTTGCTGAAGATGGTGGCACTTCCATCGGTGTAGAATAAACGGAATGTGCCTCATTTGGTGAAAGGACACTCCCTCCTGGCTGTTGATTCATTGTTTCCTCTTCCTCCCCAAGTGCATTGGTTGTCTCTTCAGACTGTATCCAATGCTCCACCCTCGGTCTCTCATGCCGCTCAAATGATTGAACTCACCCTCTCCTCTGCTGGTAGACTGTTGGTGGTACCTCTGACTGCCCATTGATTTCTCTCATAAATTGCAAATTGCAGTTGGTAGTAGACTGCTCTGCAGACTGTGCAGGTTTTAGCCAAGTGAAGACATGCTGGTTAGTGAAATCTGTTAGATCCCTACACAGTTTCTTTTTCTTTTTCTCAAGCAGTCTGGTTTCATAGCGAAGTATCTTATCAATTAGTTCATGCATCAAAACTTCAGTAGCTGCTTCCCCATAAAGCACAGACAGTTCATGTTGCTGCTGACATATCTTTTCATTAAGCTCTTGTTCCACTGGCTTGAAAAAGTCCAGCAACAATTGTATATATGCTTTACTGGTGTTAAGATTAATTTGTTGCCACTGGGCTAACAAAGTGGGGTAGGTGTTTCCAGATGTGGGCATATTAAGTACTCAGAGTCCCCTTGGTATAACATTTAGGTTTAAGCAGGCTTCAAAATGGAATTGTTGGCTCTGGAGCTGCTTAAACCTATACAAATCATTCTCCACATTTCTTTTCAAATTGCATATCTCAGCTTCATTGATGTTGTTAGTGTTAACAGTCTCGGAGTTCATATTAAGAGTACCTGCTTGTAGCAGTGGATTATTTTGATTTGTCATCAAATTCAGAAGTCTCCTTTCCACATTTACACCAACTGTTGCATCCTCTGCAGTGTTCACATTACCTTCCACCATCATTAGATACACAAGCAGCAAACAAATAAATCCAAACCAGCCCAGTAGTTGAAAATGTTAAAACACTGGTGCCCAGTAGGAAGGTACCACAACAAAGTAAAATCTTCTTTTTTAATACAAAATGGTGAGCACTTTCGCAATGGTAACCATTGCTTCATCAGACAGTTCATGCAAACAGCAACAGCACTTAAATACTTTAATTCATTACTAAAACAACCAATCCTACCACTCAGTTAATTCAGCACTCAGCAATCAATTAATTACTATGGTTACGTTTTAACCTTAGTTATTTGCTGAAGTCAGAAAAACTCTGTTTAAAAACCACATGCACAAAATGTTAAGACAAGAACAAGTGGATAAATATAAATAAAATACATAAAAAGTCAAGTGAATAAATACATATAGTCATGTTCCCCATTTAGTAACTACTTATGTGCGTGGGTATAAGCATAAAAATATATATAAAAGTATAAGCAGTACACACTCAACAACTTGATTGCCTAATAAATGCACGTTATCCACCTAGTAAATACATATGCTTTAATGCATACATCTCAACAAATGCTTGTCTTTAGTGATATCTATGCTAGAAGCAGCTCAAGAAATATTGTCATATTGACCTTTTTATATTAAAGTCTTTTGTTGGTTTTATGATGTTGGCCGTGCTTCAGTGTTTTTCTTTTATTGTTTGGATTTTATCATTGCTCTTAAACACTGTTTATCCCTGGGAGAATTTATTTTGATTTTGTATAAATTTAAACTACTTATACTGAAATTTGCATTCCATGAAAGTTTCCATATTTGCACGTGACTGCGAGTGACTGCTTGCCCCTACATGGAGTTTACTGAATCTAAATCTTGCTGCACCTATGTACACATAGTGCTGCAATGCACACATGGTAAAAATGATCGTATAAGGTTTATTGAATTCCCCTATTTGTTTTTATTGGTCATAGCATTAGCATGTGACTTAGTATGGGAAGTTTAAATATGCCACAAGAAGTGTGCTTAATATTCTGATAAAGTCATTCATTACAAACTGATGAAAGCTCTCAATTTTTGTTAAATAAACTCAACACTTTTTATCTTGTTATCACTTGGTCACTGTTCCCTATTCAGAACTGTTTGACTTTTGGTTACATGTTTTTTCTGTATTTGTTTCTGCCAAGAATTTCAGCTGCATATTTTTCATTGGGTATTCAGCATATGTGTAGCCTGACAATGTTAAATATGCAATGCAGACTATGAAATTACTTTTTTTTGATTAACTGCACTACAAGCATCATGCACCTCTCTCTGTTGCAATCTGTTCATACCGCTGTAGGAGAAAGAGCCAAACCCAACCATTCTTAACCCTACAACTCATTTGGGCCTATTCAGACTGAGATCCTCATCAACCCATTCAGACCCTCAGGAGGAAAGAGGTGGTGTTATGGAGCAGGCTACACTGTGCTCATGTGATCTCCCTTTCCCGGGTACATAACCACTCCCAAAGGTGACCAGTGACTTCTGTATACTTCGCTTCTATAGGTGATTCTATGCAGACTGCCACACATATATGCACACCTCTAGGTTTAAACATACGGTATAGTCACACAAACCGAATAGGTGCTCCTGGAATCACTCAACATTCCTGTTGGTGTCAGCAGTGCACTGCGCCATATTACACCCTTTTCCAAGATGAGTGAACTGGCATCAGCCATTTACTCCTACCCTTTACATCCAAGTCTTTACATAATGCTTAAGCCAGTAACCAAACTCAGGTAATCTGGTTCATAGTTTGGGCTTTGTCTGTGTATGCCCCAGAGCAGGGGCAAATTATCATTTTTGTATTACTATTACCATTTTAGGCATGATATTTAAACTACCTGAATCATAACTTTGAAGTTACACCAAATGATATTTACTGATACTTTAGTGATGCATAATATTTTACATTTCTGCCATTCTTAGCTGCAATATTTATTTATTCAGTCAACATATACAGTAGAGACCAGTTAAAATCATAGAGGTATAATAGAATTTCTACAAAAGTCAAACAATTTAAAATGTATTTCTTATGCAGGAAATCATATCCCTGCATGTCACAGGACTGGGGCAAATTATCTTTTTTACTGTTAATATTCTATGCATGATATTTATATTATTTGACTCTATAACTTTGAACCTACACCAAATAATTTGCTATTTCTTAATTTCTGAAGACATTTACTGATACTTTAGTGATTCATATTATTTTACATTCCTGACATTCTTAGCTGCAATATTTACTTACTTATTTGGTCAACATGCAGAAATGAGTAAATCAGCTAAAATCATAGATGTATATTAGAATTTATATGAAGTCAAGAACATGTGAATGTTTAGGAAATACATTTATTTCTTAAACAGAAAAAAAAACTATGACATGGTGATTTGCCCTGACCCATTTTTTCAATCCTTAGAATACACTGACCATTAAAGAATTTCAGTCAACTCTTGCCCATCTGTAGCCAGCCTTATAGCACTAAATATTTTGAGGCAGCAACTGTCAGAAATTAAGATACCTTTAATGCTGCTTCCCAATGACTCAATATCTCAATATGTCAGAGGTGTAAGCATTTTGGAGGCAACTTTTTCACCTCAAAACATACTCAATAAGTACAACAGACGTGCACCTACAGCAAAGAGCACCTCCACTACATCATCCTACAACAGGGATGTGAAGCGAACACTACCTAAGCCTGAAGACTGAAGACTAAGAAACTGGATGAATTTGTTCACACTGTATCAGATTCATCTTCACCTTGCACACCCATAGTCAGTACATGTATGTTGAAGAGTCAAAAAGATACAGACTGTAAGCCCTTAATGCCCACTAAAATTGCATCCACCCATGATAATGTTTTAATAATAAATTAAACTCTTGTCAGGCATACAACCACTGCCTTAAGTGATTAGGGTTAGCTGTCTTTCTTGAATGAGGATACAGGATGTAACAAAGGACGTTAGATCTCTGCATCCTAGCAAATACAATCATGGCCTGGTAGTGATCCATGTAAAGGTGAATGACCTTAGGTGCTGTATCCAGTGAAACATAAAGAAGGATTTCCATGCATGTGTCCAAGACAAGAAAGGCACTTGTCTTGAGTGGTATTTGCATCACCCAAAATGATCCCAAAATTTAAAAGCAAGATAATGGACTTTAGTACTGGGTATATAGCTGGCATCATGCCAGAAGGATACAGTATGTGCCAAAGGGATAAAACAAGTCAACTGACAATCTTCCTGCTTTGCCAGGGATGGTCTGCACCTCTCCTTTCTCTTATCATAGACTTCACGTATTGACTAAAGACTTTTCTGCCCCCCGCATTGCCTTTTCTATGCAGAATTTATCTGCTAGATGTTCCAACCTAATAAAATATAATAAAGGTTGCTCAACTCACTGCCAAGAGTCTTAACAAAAAACAAACTTGAATACATTTGTGTATGTGTGGCTGCAGAAACATGGTTTCAAAGCAATGAAAGTGCTCCTTCTATTCCTGGGTTAGGGCCTATCATGTCTTCATACATACTGTCAAGTTTGAGATGTATCACTATTTGCAAGGATATAATCACATCATGACTGATTTCTTGGGACCTCAAATTTGAACTCTTGCATGCCCAAATCAACCTAAAGATTAAACACCCATTGAGGCTAACTGCAGAGCACTGTCTATGTCCTCTTCTGACCAGAGTAGCTGTTTTACGTCTTTAGCTAAAAACCTCATTAATCCCAACACCCCTTCTATTCAAGGATTTCAACTATCTGTTACTAAGTTGTCTGACCTACACTGCTAATGGTTGGCATACTCAGTGTTTCCTCGACATAATAAATACCATATCCTTTGTAAAAAAATGTTAACTTTTATTCTATAAGCCTAAATACTCTTGATCTCATCCTCACAAATATGGCCATTTCTTGCAGTCATCCATATTTATCACCTTACCTTTTCAAATCAAACCATAAATCAGTGACGTTTTCCTATAAGACTGTTGTTGCTTCCCCTGCAGTACAAATATGCATACTATATGTTTAAGGACTTATAAAATAAACCATTTTAGTTATTTGATGACCTTAATAAATTCTGCTGTAATCCTCCATTGAAGGACCATATTACTAAATGCACTGCCTATGCCCCTGACTTCTACTTCAACTTTGATAAGGCTGTCCCATTCTGCAAGAAATATAATGAGAAATTTAAAAGCAAACTGCTATACTAGAATATCCATAAAAGAAATCTATACAATGAGAGCAAGAAATCTAATACGTATAAGAAGTCTTATTCTACTCACCCTAAGTGCAAAGAGCTTAAGCGTACCATTAAGAAGCTCAAAACTAAGCATAAACTTAAAATGGCAACTGAAATCAAAAATGACTACAAATCTTTTTACATCTAGTCAAGAACTTAAGAACTAGCACTCAGCTTTGTTCAGAGCTAGTCTACAATAATGCTGCCGACTCTTACCAAAAGGAATTAGCTAATAACATAGCTAATATATTTAATGAAAATTTTATTCCACCCTGAGCTATAACTATTTCACAGATTTCTCAGTTTCAAGCAGCCCTATAATTGCTGTGTAGCAAGTTCTTTCAGCCCTCTCAAATCTAACAAATATTCATCCATGTGCCCAGATAATATCCCAGATTGCCAGATTATCAGTACCAAATATTGACCATCTATACTCATATTAACATATTTAATATAAGCCCCTTCACTGGTTACAATCAAAAATTCAGCAAAATGACCATCCTGTTTCCTTTACTCAAGGGTGGCTTAACTACAAAACCTGATAACTATAGACTCACTAATCACACCAGCCTCATATGTAAAGATATGGAATTTATTATTTCAGATGTCATTAAGCTTGACATTTAAAATCTCTCGCTCTCGCTTACCACTTATCTCTCATTAATTTGGCTTTGTCAAATGAAGGTCCTGACTCTTTAACCATGTTAATTTTAAAAAAAGGCACCAAACCTGTGGATAACAGTCATGTAATATATGCAGTATATCTGGACCTAGTCAAGGTATTTGACATTATTCCCCATGCAGACATTATTGACATGAGTCTAAATATGAATATGATCTGATTTGCGAATCTGTATGTTGTACATAGAATAGCTAACTTGTTTGACAAAATTCATGTGGTTACGGTTACAGGTGTTTCTTCTGAAAGCCAAATGTTTGCCAGTGATGTACCACATAGTTATTTGTTAGACTCTCTCCTATTTGGCATCTATTTCTTAGTCCTTCAAGGCAGCACTTTTGGCTTATGGTTATCTAAGTTTGCAGTTGACTGTAAATTGGATGTTGTTATTCATTAATCTATTGACTCATAGTGGTGCAGTATAGTTGACTATGTTAACTGTTTTTGCTAGGAGAGTAGTCTTAAACTAAATATGAAAAATAGTAAACAAAGCCTTCCTTCACTATGCTATATATATGGGCTTACCCCTCCAGTCAAACACTATAATAAGGGATCTAAGCAGTAATATTGATATTTCCTTGGCTTTTGACCATCCTATCTCTATAGTGACCTGGAAAGCCTTCTGTCTGACACAAAAACATTCCAAGATCATCTCCTCTAGATCCAAGGAAATCTTAATTATCCTTTACTCATCTCTAATCAGACCGATTATTGAATATGAGGCCCCTTTTGACATGTATTGGTCTAAATATATCTGTCTATATGGGAGACCTCAGAAACCTACTAAAAAAATCAGTGGCCTCAAGATCCTCATTTATCTGGGTAGTCTGTCTGCCCTCTCACTCTACTCAGGCTCTTATAGTCTCCTCTATGGTAATCTGTATCTAGCATTTTGAGCCATGAAAGATTCAGCCCACCTTGACCTCGAAGGCCTTTGCTGAAATACATTGTTCCACAAATTCCTAGATAAATGATGTAAAACTTTTTCAACCAATGAATAAAACATATGCTCATGATAGATTCATATTCCAACTGTTGATCTAAGTATTAGTATGATAAAGAAATGGTCATGTAAATTATTATAAATTTAGTTACTTATACCTAACAAAAGACAAAGATAAAAATACCTCTGTTTTTTTTTTTTTTTTTTTTGTAACTTCTGGGGTGGGGCTGTGCAGAAGTGCACAGTTTAACTAAATATAAAAACCCTGAGGTCACAGTGTCTCAGAGTAAAGGAAACAATTGGTTTAGTGGAAAAAACATGTATTCTCATTTGTCTGAGATTATGTGACATTGGGTGTTGATATATTTCCTTAGCAGACATGAGAAGTGGATATAGACCCCTCATCAGGGTATATGCAACTTAGAGCTCTACTACAAAATTGCTTTTCTTCATTATTATTTCTGGTTTTGAAAATTACTCTGCCACTGAATACATTTATATTCTTATAGAACATTTGTTTTTTGTATCCCTATATTTAATAATAACAGCACTTGAAAACTTACAGTTTTAATTTCAACTTTAACAGAGCTATATATATATATATATATATATATATATATATATATATATATATATATATATATAAATATGGGTCCACTTTTAAATTTCGAAATACCAAAATCTCGAGTTTTGAGATACCAAACTCAAAACCTTGAGATTTTGGTGTCTCGAAACTTAAAAGTGAACAAAAAAAAAAAACAAGTAAAAGAATGTTTTTGCAGAGGAGCAAGCCCCCCCTGCACACTCCACAACCCCCCAGACTTTAATATACCAACTCCGAGATCACGCTACAGTGAAGATAATGGTAAGTGGAATGGGAGCATTACCTTTCTCTTCACTGTAGTGCGATCTCGGAGTTGGTATATTTAAGTAGGGGGGTGTGGGGTGTGCAGGGGGACTTGCCCCCCTGCAAAAACATTATTTTAGCTGTCTTTTTTTTTATTTTGTTCACTTTTAAGTTTCAAGATACCAAAATCTCGATGTTTTGAGTTCGGTATCTCAAAACTCGAGATTTTGATATTTCAAAATTTCAAAGTGGACCTATATATATATATATATATATATATATATATATATATATATATATGGGATCCAGACACATGCTCGACTAGCATATGTCCGAATCACAAAACATCGAACACACATACATGAAAGTGCTTAACATCGACAAGCGCTTCCATGTATGTGTGCCTGTTTTGTAGATCGGACTACAGTGCGAGTAAGGGAAAATTCCCTTTTCCCCACTGTAGTGCGATCTCGGAGCAAGAATAATAAAGTGGGGGGGTGTGGGGGGAGCAGGGGGGGCTTAAACGTAGATGTTTTTTTTTGAACTACACATACACGGAAGCTCTTTTCAGTGTTAAGTGCTTTTGTGTATGTGTGTTTGATGTTTTGTGATTCGGACATGTCCTAGTCGAGCATGTGTCCTAGACCCAGGACCAGGAATAGTTAAGGATTCCTGGGACTTATTAAGGAATTTGAAGGATGATGTGTTTGATGAAAATATAATATTCATAACCCTTGATATTGTTGATTTATTTTCGTCCATACCTCACAAAGAAGGTATGGAGTTGTTTGAGGAAGCTTTGGTGGAGTATGGAAAATTCTCCCATAATGACTTTCGTTTGATTTTGACATTAATGGATTTAGTCCTTACCAATAATTATGTACATTACGAAGGGGAGTTTTTTAGGCAGATCCAGGGAGTAGCTATGGGTGCACGTTGTGCACCCACTTATGCTAATATCATCCTGGACATATGGGAGCAGAAATTTGTTCTCAATTCCAAGTTCAATAAATGCTGGAAATTATACAAGCGTTACCTGGATGATATATGTCTTTTATGGGTTGGTTTGGAGAGAGAATTTTCAGCTTTTCTTGAATATTTGGCCGGTACCACTAGTTTCCTCTCCTTTACCCACATTAAGAGTAAAGAATGTCTGCAGTACCTAGACATCTATGTAGGGAAGGATGATGGCAAATTCTTTTCTAAGGTTTTCAGAAAAGACAGTTATTCCAATTCTTATTTGTCCTATTTTAGTGCACATCCACACCATCATAAAAAAGGAATAATTAAGGGACAATATGTCAGGGGTAGCAGAATGTCCTCTAGGAATAAAGATTTTAAAGAGGAATGTGATAAATTGCATAAAATGTTTCTAGAGAGGGGCTACCCCGAGGCCATAATAAAGGAAGTGGAAAATGAAGTTGTGAGTGGTAGACAGGAAAAGTATTATCCGATCCTAGGGAAGGAGGAACAATATAAGGTATTGGGGCAGGTAGAAGATTTTGATGGTAGGAATAATTTAGTTATTGACTATAATGGAGAAGCTAAATTTATTACTAATTTAATACAATATGAATGGCAGAAGTTTAGCGAATTGTCGGACTTGGACTGTCTATTTGAACACCCATTGAAGTGTACATATAGGAAGGGTAAGAATCTTAAAAATTATTTTGAGACAAAGGGGAGGGGGCAAATCAATAAGAAGGGCAAAATAGGAACGTTTAAATGTGGAAGTTGCCCGCAATGCCCCTATATTTGTGCTAAGGATACAGTATATATTCAGAGTAGGGACATACTGATAAGGAGCTCCAAACAAGTGGCATAGTATATTTGAGCTTGTGCAAAATTTGTGATGCTTTTTATGTGGGCAAATCTGAACGGAGGTTGAAAAATCGTATTTATGAGCACAACTATGATATTAGAACTTGTTGTAACAACAATGCCCTTTATAGACATAAAAGGAAATGTGTGGACGCAGTGTTTTATTTTTTTGTCTTAGAAGTGGTGAATAAAGATATATGAGGGGGGCCCTGGGAAGACACCATTGTATACAAGGAACTGTTATGGCAACTACAGTTGGAGTCATACAACCCACCAGGTTTAAATAATATTGTCTCCTTAGCCCCAGTGCTTAAATTGAGGGCAGCAAAGTTGTGAGTGTTACTGGGTTCCTATAATGAAAGTGGCCAGATTAATAAAGTGCCTTTTTATACTTTTTTTGTTTCCCCTATGGCGGGATAAATCAGTTCCTAAGTTTCGTGGTTTTTATATTTTTTATTATTTATGGCTTATGTATTATAATATAAAGATTTCTTAAGTATTAGTTTGTATAGGATTAAATTTGAAATGATGGAAGCTGTTATTATAGACTTATAAATTAGAAAAAGTAAGGTATTTATGAACTAGTTCTATTCGAACACTAGAGGGTGCAAGAGGATAAGGAAACTGGTTAGGATGAAAGTTGATTCCTTATTAATTTTGGGCATTAAATAAATGTTTTTTAAAATGGAAAGGTATTGAATTAGAATATCATTTTTATAATGAAATTTTATTTATACATTTTTGTATAGTGGTTTTTAGAATATGTGGCTGTTTAATAGTATTGAATAAGTTATGGTTATTGTAAGTGAACATCAGAATGATGAATTTTAAGCTGTACTAATTGAAATGTAATTATTTAATTGTTTAATTGTATTAGTTTAATGTGTATATAAGAAGAAAGGGTTGTTGGGAGGAGAATGTATTGCATCTGAAGAAGTGTTACAAACGAAAACGCAGGTGTGTAGACATAGCGTTAGTGCTTGTGACTGTCTTTGTATTCCACTTGATGGTTGTCCTGTCGTGCTTTTGGTATTAAAATTCGATTTTCCAGCAAGGACTGAGTAGTCTTCCTCAACTGGTACATTTTTCTTTATTGAATATAAATAATACCTTTTGTTCTACAACTATAATGATGGCTTGTTCGTATGGTCTTAAAAACAATCAGTTCTTCCCCCTCAAATATGCATTTGAATTAAATGCACCTAATGCATTTGTAGGTTCTTATTTTTAAAAGTTTATTGTTAGAATTCTGAAACCCATGATTCTAACAGCTGCTTGATGTTACTACCACACTTACATACAAAATCTGGTTGTTCCCCCAGAAGTTTAGTAACATCACCAAAGTATGAAAATGCTGCCCACGTTTCTATGTTATTCATAAAATAACTATGAATACTACATGTCAAAAGCAAACATCTTTTAAATACGCTGGAAATAGGCTATTAACATTGGCTTTTTTCCATATTTATGTCTGCTACCCAATTCCCAAGCATTGATGTATACACTTTGTACTCTTGTTTTAATAAATCTTCATTGTATATTTCAACTATTTTGTAGTATGGTCTTCTACACTGATCGTCACTTTCATGTGCATGCAAGCATGGCTGGATTTACATTGGGTAAAATACAGATGTCTTTGGTTCTGCATTCTGAAGACTCTGGATGACTTCATCACAATTTGTTCTTACATTCATATCCACAGCTAAGAATGCCACCTTTCTTTCCTTTCAGCAACTTCTCATTTTGAGACCAATTGCCTAAAGAGGTTTGCTTACTTCGTCCTATATACAAGTTAGATACTGCAGCTTATGTTACTAGAGTGTCAGAACATGTTACACATTAGCGGATTGTCCAGCTAATTTTGACACTGTTTTTTCCTGCACACTTGTTTGGGATCATATTGTTCAGCTATCCTTTCAACAATGTGTCTGCTCCCCTTGATGTATCTCTTACGACCATGGTTAGATACATCCTCTTTGCCAAGTCTACTTAGAATTTCTCTGCCATGTCCTCTGATACTTGTCTTTCAGCTTGACAGTTTCTCAATTAATGCTCCACACAATATTTCCAGACCCTATCTCCTTCCTTTCTCAGTTCATTGACTTCCAAACCTTTTCTTCTTCATTGTATACTTTTTGCATAGTCTTTAATCCTTTTACTTTCTTTGGCCTTCCATTTTCAAGTATTGTATAATGAAATAGATAATATACTACTAACAATATTTATCATATTGTACTTGCACATCACTTCTAAGCAAAAAAAAAAATCACTAAACTGAAATAGTCAGAAAATATTATTTGTCTTATATGGTTGCTTTGCATGCCATGAACTTAAGCTTCCTCCTCTTGTCTGCTTAGAGAGGAAGCTTATGGACTCCATATTCAGAGTGGAGATGTGGTAAGCAATATTTTTAGAGAGATAAGAGATCCATTTGGGAGGCATGGACTGTCAACTTGCTGCTTGCCAGTAATGCTAACAAAGTATTTAAAGCTGCTTAATGTACCCCTCTTGTTATTACTGCCTGCCTCTCTGCCCTTGCTAATTCAAATTCTGCATAATATTAACTTTTTCCTTATTTAGTTCTAGTCTAGCTGAAGTTTGCTGTAGTCAGTTGTAGTATTTGCCTCCAAACTAAAATAAGGTAATACAAACTTGAACATGGAGTATTACCATTATTTCACATAATAGGGCTAATTATGAGCTATGCTCTATTACATTTTAAATTTCCATCAAGCATTTAAGCAGTACATGTATTATACCTGGGAAGAGAAAGATTGTTTTAGTTAAGCATGTATCCTATTTCAAAACCTTTAAAAGATTCTCTTTACAGTTTTTGTCCAGGTTGTATATTCTGTCAAGGAATAAACATAACATATAAATCGGGGTATAGCATGTCTTGTGCCAGGTTTCTTCAGTCAACCCACTTGCTTTTTGATGTTCTATGAGACCATCAAAACTATGGTGTTTTTTTTGCCCAGTAACTCTCTGCTACATCATCAGAAATTAAAACAAAAAATAAAATAAAATCATCTATCATGTCTGGTCATTGACTAGAATCTCTCTCTCTCTCTCTCTAGATATTTAAGTTGTCTACTATATTTATCGGCATCTGGTTTATCTGTTTAGGTGTTTATTACATTTCATACACAGGAATGTCTGTGTGAAATGTTTCACTTGCAGTGGGTTCCTGGGGAGAAATATCCCAGGCAAACCATACGATTATTATCAACTGTAGTTTGCAAAGAAATCAACAAGAGGTCAGTAGGTCATATGAATACTAAGGGCAGATGATAACAAGAACAGGTGCAGAATTAAATACAGGGGTAACCAGACAGATACGCATTGCATAAGTAATAGTTTTCATGCTTACAGTATTTATAGATCCTACACTGCTAGTCAAATAATAATCATGCACAGTGCTCTGTCTGTCATCACAAGTGGTTGTGCATCCTGGAGAAGTCAGAGTTTACTAGAGCGTGTTGAAAATCAACAATAGTTTAAATAAGACTGGAATGAAGAATAGAAATACAGATTACAGAATAGAGAAGATATTTTTCAAGGTTACAAAATCTAGGTAATACAGTAGCTGCCAGATCTGTTACACTGCAGGCAGTTTTTGAAGAAGGAAATGAGGTTGCTTGTTTTAGAGATGCCCCAAATGTTGACCGGGAGTTTATTCCAGTGTTTGATAACAGTGACAAAGAACAATAATGTAATGAGCTTATTTTTGGCTTTGGGATGTCCAGTAATCTGTCTAAAGATGCCCTAAAGTTTACAAAGTGCTTCTAACCAATAAGTGTGGATAATGAAGGGCTATGAGGAGTGAAATAGCTAAAGGGCAAAACAGGAATGGATTACAGATAGATGGTGACCAAACCCTCGGCACCAAATGCTCTTCAATGACAGTCAGTGTTGTATGCCATCATGGTGGACAGCAGCACATCTAGATATTCTGTTATGTAATTGTTCTAGTTTGTGTCACAGGGAAGCACATAATCCAGTTAATAACTGAGCTAAATAAAAGTCTGACAGGAAAATGAGTTTGCTATGGCCAGTCTGTTGTTACCAGTGAGGAAGGTATTGGCCTTACATACAGTACCAAGCTAATGATTTTAATTCATTATTGATGAAGCAACCAGGTAGCTTTGTAGATGTCACCTCTTTGATGAGGCTTGAAGCTGAAAAGTAATTCTAAGTTTCTCATTGGCTGCGGCTGTTGTCTTATACAGTTGATTGTTATGCCATTTGTTATTGGAAAACTACACTTTCATTTATGCAAACTAATATAGATTTTGTTTTGGGAGCATTTTGGTATACTCCTATTGAGCTGAGACAGCGCTACAAACTGATGAAGCATGCTTGCAGCTTGGATTTAATGGATTCCATCTGATGATTCAAAAGGACAGTCTTAATACTTCAAAATGATTGGCCTATCATTCACAATTTTAGATGAAGTGGTCCCAGAACTGGTCCTTGAGGCACTACAATATTAAAAAGAAGAAAATGAGAAATGTCACTGCTCCAGCTTACAGTCTGTGTTCAAGTGGCAATTTCATCTGAGAACCATTTGTCAGCACTAACAGTAAAATTACCACTCAGAGTTTCCAGAAGCCTAGAGTGACAAAAAGTATTAAATGCTTTGGGGAATCCAGAAGGATATCACCAGTCTATTTACCATAATCTAACAAGTGCCGAATATATATTCCATCACATCCAACCAGGCAATGTCAGTATCATTGGAAGACCTGAAGCCATTCTGAATTTAATATGATGTTTGAAATAATGAAGTACTGAAGGAACTTTTGGTACCCATCTGTTTTTTTAATATCTTTGAAAGTATGGAGACTAAGGTAATTGGGTAGCATATAGTAAGCCTGACTGAGGGCCAGCTCTTATGCAGAGGTGCAATGATAGCTAACTGTAGTAAGTGGATAATAGAGAAATCTATTTACCATTTTCAGGAATTCTGGTGGTAGATCAGCCACTGCAAGTAGACCTGAGTTTTAACATGAAGTATTGTTAGACTATCCAATAGGATCTATAAGGAGAGTAAAACATATGCTGTGCAAGTGTTATAGAACACCTGCCAATGTTAGGATTTTCAGAGAATAATTTCTTGACAGCCATAGAAACATATGGACATGCCCCAATATCTGTGCCATCAGGATATGAAAAGGTTTACAGTGTTGTAGTGTCTTGGATGAGGATTGATATAGTCCCAGAGTATTTTAAGGTTATTAGCATGCAGGTGTTACAGATCATGACAGCAGGCCTTTTTGCTAGATATTATGGCATGCTTTGCTTCATTGTGTGCACCACTAACTTTGATGTGGTGACATCCCAGCTTAGTTTTGTGGTAAATACTTCTGATGACAGATTTTTTTTTTAATGCTGAAGAAAATCTGGGAGAGGATGATGGACCCAGTGTGCTTCTTAGAGAATGAGGCTAGCTTGTTTATAATTCTGAGAAAAACAGAATAAGCACCTATTGAAATGGAAGCTTGAAAAGAAGTGACCAGTCAGTGGATTTTTAGGGCAGACTCAGATACATGTGCTGTTTAAATCCTGGACAGAAACATAAAATCTCTGATTTGTTTTAGTTAGATATGTGCCGT